>NC_081803.1:23382915-23412915 GCF_963082965.1 Carassius carassius
ACCGACCGTCTGCTAGCCGCCTCCCGTCACAGAGGTCAGTTAATTCTCAGCACATAGAGACTTTTTCACCTAGATATCACACTATAGAGACTGTGTCTGTTCCCTGAACTAGAAAAAACAAAAAACGTCCAAACCAAGTTAAGATTAACAATTTAATTGAGCTTCAACAAATAAAAAACAGAAGCAATATGGATAAACAAATGATAAAGCTTGGCTTATTGAATATCAGATCCCTTTCTATGAAAACACTTTTTGTAAATAATATGATCACTGATCATAATATAGATGTACTCTGTTTGACAGAAACCTGGCTAAAACCTGATGATTACATTATTTTAAATGAGTCCACCCCCCAAGATTCCTGTTATAAACATGAGCCGCGTCTAAAAGGCAAAGGTGGAGGTGTTGCTTCAATTTATAACAACGTTTTCAGGATTTCTCAGAGGGCAGGCTTCAAGTATAACTCGTTTGAAGTAATGGTGCTTCATATAACATTATCCAAAGAAACAAATGTTAACGATAAATCCCCTGTTATGTTTGTAATGGCTACTGTATACAGGCCACCAGGGCACCATACAGACTTTATTAAAGAGTTTGGTGATTTTACATCCGAGTTAGTTCTGGCTGCAGATAAAGTTTTAATAGTTGGTGATTTTAATATCCATGTTGATAATGAAAACGATGCATTGGGATCAGCATTTATAGACATTCTGAACTCTATTGGTGTTAGACAACACGTTTCAGGACCTACTCATTGTCGAAATCATACTCTAGATTTAATACTGTCACATGGAATTGATGTTGATGGTGTTGAAATTATTCAGCCAAGTGATGATATCTCAGATCATTATTTAGTTCTGTGCAAAATTCATATAGCCAAAATTGTAAATTCTACTTCTTGTTACAAGTATGGAAAAACCATTACTTCTAACACAAAAGACTGCTTTTTAAGTTATCTTCCTGATGTATCCAAATTCCTTAGCATATCCAAAACCTCAGAACAACTTGATGATGTAACGGAAACTATGGACTCTCTCTTTTCTAGCACTTTAAATAAAGTTGCTCCTTTACGCTTAAGGAAGGTTAAGGAAAACAGTTTGACACCATGGTATAATGAGCATACTCGCACCCTAAAGAGAGCAGCCCGAAAAATGGAGCGCAGCTGGAGGAAAACAAAACTAGAGGTATTTCGTATTGCTTGGCGGGAAAGTAACCTATCCTACAGAAAAGCATTAAAAACTGCTAGATCCGATTACTTTTCTTCTCTTTTAGAAGAAAACAAACATAACCCCAGGTATTTATTCAATACAGTGGCTAAATTAACGAAAAATAAAGCCTCAGCAAGTGTTGACATTTCCCAACACCACATCAGTAATGACTTTATGAACTACTTTACTTCTAAAATCGATACTATTAGAGATAAAATTGCAACCATTCAGCCGTCAGCTACAGTATCGCATCAGACAGTGCACTATAGACCCTCTGCTTGTAATAACCTAGAACACTGTCTAAGACTTGATGGTTGCTTTGTCAATTCTTCGTCATCAGTTAGGAACCTAGGTGTGCTACTTGATCGCAATCTTTTCTTAGAAAGCCACGTTTCTAGCATTTGTAAAACTGCATTTTTCCATCTCAAAAATATATCTAAATTACGGCCTATGCTCTCAATGTCAAATGCAGAAATGTTAATCCATGCATTTATGACCTCAAGGTTAGATTATTGTAATGCTTTATTGGGTGGTTGTTCTGCACGCTTAGTAAACAAACTACAGCTAGTCCAAAATGCAGCAGCAAGAGTTCTTACTAGAACCAGGAAGTATGACCATATTAGCCCGGTCCTGTCAACACTGCACTGGCTCCCTATCAAACATAGTATAGATTTTAAAATATTGCTTATTACTTATAAAGCCCTGAATGGTTTAGCACCTCAGTATTTGAATGAGCTCCTTTTACATTATAATCCTCTACGTCCGCTACGTTCTCAAAACTCAGGCAATTTGATAATACCTAGAATATCAAAATCAACTGCAGGCGGCAGATCCTTTTCCTATTTGGCGCCTAAACTCTGGAATAACCTACCTAACATTGTTCGGGAGGCAGACACACTCTTGCAGTTTAAATCTAGATTAAAGACCCATCTCTTTAACCTGGCATACACATAACATACTAATATGCTTTTATTATCCAAATCCGTTAAAGGATTTTTAGGCTGCATTAATTAGGTAAACCGGAACCGGAAACACTTCCCATAACAACCTATGTACTTGCTACATCATTAGAAGAATGGCATCTACGCTAATATTTGGCTGTTTCTCTCTTATTCCGAGGTCACCGTAGCCACCAGATCCAGTCTGTGTCCAGATCAGAGGGTCACTGCAGTCACCCGGATCCAGTACGTATCCAGACCAGATGCTGGATCAGCACCTAGAAAGGACCTCTACATCCCTGAAAGACAGCGGAGACCAGGACAACTAGAGCCCCAGATACAGATCCCCTGTAAAGACCTTGTCTCAGAGGAGCACCAGGACAAGACCACAGGAAACAGATGATTCTTCTGCACAATCTGACTTTGCTGCAGCCTGGAATTGAACTACTGGTTTCGTCTGGTCAGAGGAGAACTGGCCCCCCAACTGAGCCTGGTTTCTCCCAAGGTTTTTTTCTCCATTCTGTCACCGATGGAGTTTCGGTTCCTTGCCGCTGTCGCCTCTGGCTTGCTTAGTTGGGGTCACTTCATCTACAGCGATATCGTTGACTTGATTGCAAATAAATGCACAGACACTATTTAACTGAACAGAGATGACATAACTGAATCCAATGATGAACTGCCTTTAACTATCATTTTTGCATTATTGACACTGTTTTCCTAATGAATGTTGTTCAGTTGCTTTGACGCAATGTATTTTGTTTAAAGCGCTATATAAATAAAGGTGACATTGACATTGACATATTAGTATTGCCATGGTACCAACATTCTGAGAGTTGAGAGTATTGTGTGTATTGTGAGTACTTCTGTACGGCGTGTGGTTGTTTTACAGTACGAGATCCGCTTTACAAATAAAGCCACAGGGACTGATCCAGGATACCAGGATGTAAATATCATTGTATATATATATGAAATATCAAATGTTGTGAGATTGTATAACTCAATTACTCACAAAGTAGAGCAAAAGATTTTAAAAAGAGATAAAATTACACACACACACACGTATATTATGATTAATCCAAAGCAAAATGTTGACGTTTTTACCTTTACCCACTTAAAAGTTTATTTTCATAAATAAATTCATAAATAATATTTTTTTTTTTTTTTTTGAAAAATGTAATATTGAAGTATATAACTAATAATATTAATGAGTCATTGGGTGATTCATTCAACCGATTTGTTCGATTCATGCAGAAATTAAACAAGTCTTTATGAATGACTCATTGAATCATTGACTCACTCCATTCGTTCAGAAAACATGGATTCATTCAGTAGTGAATCACAACAGTTCACTCTGGCTTTGATTGGAGCTTTTTTCATTTGTAAAACTGATCAAAATGGTCAATATTGACGATATTGTGTTTAAAATGTAACAACATATTAGTTTCTTATTTATTGCACCGTTAAATAAAATCACATTTGCAATCATAAAACAACTTTTCTGCAGTAAAGCAGTTCTATAGAACACGAATGTTCTTTTTTAACTCAGCTGGGTACTGATTTAACAAATGCAAATGTTTTGGAATGAACGCAAATGTTCTGTGAATTAATGTAAATGTTTTCTGAACAAATCCAAATGACTCGGCCTTTACTAAAAGCACGTTATTTGATGAATTATTATTGTACTCCTGAAGGTTTTTTTATGCATTTCTAAATTGTTCAACCTTAAGTGCATGTGCTCATTGGGAAGACAGAAAGCGTCAAGCCCTGCCTCCCTCTGTTTGTTTTTGTGCATGATGAAGTGAGTTGGGCTGTTGTGTGATCAGTGCTGTGTGTGTTTGTGTCTCAGTGTGACGTCAGGATGTGGAGGACGCTTCCCTCAGCTCTCATGTCTTCACCGTGAAACCACACAGATGATGGTGAAATGTTTGTACAAACCCAGCCAACATACAAAACAATAATTAGCAGATCTGCACATATTCAGCTTTTATTGTCATCATAGTGTTTCCAGTGTGAACAGTTTGATCATAACAGAAACTAAAGGCATCACATTTATTAACCACAACAGCCGAAACAAAAATTGGCGCGTTTCACTTCCTAGTTTGATGTCTCATATTATGACTTATTAACCGTATCATATTTAATACGCACATTTCTAGGGTCTCAAAATTATCAGTATTTGCTGTTAAACGTGTTTCACACTAAATCTCTTCATGCGTTCTGTCTCTGATTGATAGTTTAGAGTTATTTATCCAGTCAAAGCTCTTCTAGTGTAACTGTTCAAGCGTCCAGCTTCAGCTCGTGTCAGATCTTGTCTGATTGTGATCAAGTAAAGGTCAGAATAAGGTCAGTAATATCTCCAGATGAACTCTTACTGGACTGAAGCAGCTCAGCTTTACTTGATTCTCCATCAATCATGTTTTGGAGTCTCAAATCTGATCCTCAGGATCTTTTGAGGAGCGTTTGTTTCCAGAAGCTTTACTTTCACTGTTCCTCAGCGGAGGAATGATCTTCACAAGCCTCCAGAACATCTCACATCTTCTGAGGAGCCTTGATTTCTTCAGCTCTCCATCACTGTGTTATATGTGCGGATCATTTACATCTCATCTCATCACTGGAGATATAGAGCACAGACTCATATTTACATCCGTTTATATCAGTATCTGCTCTACTGTTAGAAACATCTCACTGATTTACATCAGAATTCAGTTTAGAAATATCAGCATCTGCAGCAAATTCATATTTTTGCTCTGTTCGAGTTTCTGAATAAAACGGAGCTCCATATTCTCGATAAATGAGCCATAAATATTTAATTTTTATTATTTTATATGCTAATAACTAGGCTAAAATCTTCATAACACATTATGATTGATCTCACAGATTCAAAACGGATGATTGATGTGAACAATTTAATTTAATAATCATCTCTGATCATAAAATAACATCAACGTCGTTTTACCTGAAACACATAAAGGTTACCCAAAAAATTAAAATTGGTTTTGTTTCCGTCGGTGGCACGTGACGGGACGCGCAGCTGTCAGGTGTGAGCCAATAGGGTTCGAGGAGTCGTCACGTGATCAAAACAGGAAGCGTGGTGCTCTGCTGTCGGTGTGTGTGTGTGTTTGATTGATTGCTGATCATCGATCTCTATGAGAAGACGCAGCTGCTGCTGTTTGATCGCTGTCACCATGGCAATACTCCTCTTCATCATCTTCATCTGCGGCTCCATCAGCTCTCGCGTGAGTCTGATCGATCGATGTGGAGTGTGTTTGACGATCACGTGATGTGTGTTTAGAGATTAATTACTATGCTGTTGTTAACCATGGTGTTATATCTGGACTAGTACCAGACTATATTGTGCTGCTTTGTGTTAGAGCAACAGACACACTGGTTAATACGATAGTGTGTGTGTGTGTGTGTGTGTGTGTGTGTGTGTGTGTGTGTGTGTGTGTGTGTGTGTCCTCAGGTGAGAGTAGAGTCCAGGTCTCAAGGTGAGGTCAGGGTTTCTGGACGAGCGCTGTATAAGCTGGACATCTCCTGGCCCAAGAACCCCGAGTACTTCACCGGTCAGGTGTTCGGCACGGCGGTCAATCATGTGTCCGGTCTGGTGTATGTGGCTCAGGTCAGGGAGGACGAAAAGAGCAGACACTTTTTAATGACAAAAAATAAATGAAATTAATAAGAATTGCAAGATGCAAAAACAATTTTTAGAATAAAATCATAATTGTGAGATGTGATCTCAAATGTTGCAAATTAAAGCTTGCAATTACTTTATCTTTTTTATTGTTGTGGGTAAAAAAAAATAAAAACGTGCATTATCGAGAAAAAGGAGAATTGCGACAAACTACAGCTTCAAGAGATCAGACAGAATCCTGAGATGTGAACTCAAAATTTGCAGAATAAAACTTGCATTATATATATATATATATATTTCTCTGTGGTGGAAACAAGAATGCAAGCTATAAGAAAAAGTAAAAATCGCTACATAAACTCATAATTTAAGAAAAACACATAATTGTGAGATATAAACTTGCAATTTTAGGAAAAAGGGCAAAATTGCAAGATTTAAATAACAGTTTAGGAAAAAAGTCAGAATTGAGAAAAACTCACAGTTTAAGGAAAAAAGGGCAGAATTGCGACATAAACTCAACAACACAGATTTGTTTGTGAGTATATAATATGTGATATAAAAACTTGCAATTTCAAGAAAAATGCTTAATTATGATATAAACCACAATTTGAGGGTGGGGGGGAATCAGAATGGCAAAGAAATAGTGACAATTACTTTTAACATTTTTAATTTAGTCAGAAATGGGCTTCCATAAGTGAGTCCAAGTCACTTCATTCTGGTCCCGTGTGTGTGTGTGTGTGTGTGTGTGTGTGTGTGTGCGTGTGTGTGCGTGCTCCTGACAGAGAGGTGATAACATCCCTAAAGTGCTGGTGTTCAGTACGGATGGAGACTTCCTGCAGGCCTGGAACACCAGCAGCCTGGAAATGCCTCATGGGATTTTCCTGGCCAACGCATCCACGGATCCGACGGTGTGGATCACAGATGTGGGGAACGGTGCGTTTTCTCTGCTCCAGTGTGTGTGTGCGTGTGTGAGAGAGACGTGTGTGTAATATGCCTGTGGTGTGTGTGTGTGTGTGTTTCAGGGCCGTACGGACACACAGTGAAGCAGTATTCTCCATCAGGGAAGCTGCTGCAGGTGCTGGGATCTCCTGGGAAAGCCGGATCGTCTCTCAGTCCGCTCCAGTTCGACCAGCCGGCTGAAATCTTCGTCCACAGCTCTGGAGAAATCTACATCGTGGACGGCGACGGCGGCATGAACAACCGTCTGATCAAACTCTCCAGAGGTCTGTTTTAGGATGATTATAGCTTCTCTAAACTCAGACTAAATTTAAATTAAAAATGCTGAATTGACAAATAGGTGAAATATTTGTATTTTGTTTCAGCTATTATTTATGCAAATGTGTGGTTTCCGTTGCTCTTACGATTAAATACAGAATACATTTGAATAGAAAATCAGATTTGTTGGTGAAAATGTTGTTTGTGGGTCAGATCTGCAGGTGCTGTGGATGCACGGAGAGAAAGGACAGGGACTCGCTCAGTTCTACATCCCTCACAGCGTAGCGGTCGACAGCTACCAGAGGGTTCGTGTCACGCCTCATCCTCACTTCTGCTTCTGAATGATGTCAACATCAAAATGTGTTCATCCCCAGGCTTTCAGAGATCAGGATGAGTTTGTTTCTTCATCAGATTTGGAGAAATGTCTCATCAATGGATGCTCTGCAGTGAATGGGTGCCGTCAGAATGAGAGTCTGATAAAAACATCACAATAATCCACAGCACTCCAGTCCATCAGTGAACATCTGGAGAAGACAAAAGATGAAACACATCCAGCATTAAGATGTTTTTAACTCAAACACATAGAGTCTATAATCCATAATAACACTTCCTCCAGTGAAAAAGTGTTCTGGTCTGAATCAGGAGAGAAATCTGCACAGATCAAGCAGCGTTTAAACAGCTCTAAACACATATGTGAGAGACAACAGCAGATGCACTTCTTCACTGGAGGAAGTGTTATTATGGATTATAGACTCTATGTATTTGAGTTAAAATCATCTTAATGCTGGATGTGTTTCATCTTTTGTCTTCTCCAGATGTTCACTGATGGACTGGAGTGCTGTGGATTATTGTGATGTTTTTATCAGACTCTCATTCTGACGGCACCCATTCACTGCAGAGCATCCATTGATGAGACATTTCTCCAAATCTGATGAAGAAACAAACTCATCCTGATCTTGTACAGCCTGAGGGTGAGAACATCTTCAGCAGATGTTCATTTCTGGGTGAACTATGTCTTTAAGATGCTGTTTGACATCACAGCGGTCAGGTTGGTTGTGAATGTAGTTTCATGTTGACTGATTATTCCTGGTGTCGTGCTCGTGTGTTCAGGTGTGGGTCGCAGACAGAGGTAACAAGCGCATCCAGGTGTTTAACTCGGTGACGGGTGACTGGCTGGGCTCATGGGGCAGCTGTTTTAAAGAGGACGCGCCGTACTCCGTCAGGTACTGACCCACTGCCTGCTGCAGGCTGCACTGTAGATGCTTCAGCTGTGATAATAATAATAATAATAATGTGTGATTGTGCCCCGCAGGCTCACGCCGGATCAGAAGTATCTAGTGGTGGCTGAGTTAAACACCAATCAGATCACTCTGCTGGAGGCTCCGCCCATCGGCATCATCGGTCAGTGTCAGGTGGTCAGCAGCATCCAGCTGGCCGAAGACGTGAAGCCACACCTGCTGGATGTGGATCTGAAGAATGCAGCGCTGTATGTGGCTGAAATCGGGGCCAATCAGGCGCAGAAGTTCATTCCTGTGACAGCCGCCAGTGTTTAGATGAGTCCAGCGTCCAGCACTAATATTAATATTTAGTTTACAATCAAACTCTGACGGAATGATGTTGATTTAGAGGAATAAAGGGATCAGAGGAGATTGGTGTGTCGTGATGGTTTTAAATTCACTATATTTCCACTGTTGTTTGTTGTATGTATGTTTAATCTTGGTGTTTTTGAGAATATAATGTTCATGTGAATTTATATGATAAATTAAGCTTTGTATATTAATGTAGTAATCTTGTTTTTGACCTGTACACACACACGACCCAAGTCTCACATTCTGTCTCATATCCTGCAATGTGCCATGATTTTCTGATGACACTTTCATCATCTTAATTAGCAGCGATCGTGTGATGGTTGTGGTTTAGTTTAGCTTCACAGTGATCCTGATCGCCGTGTTGGTGAAATCTTGATCGGTTTACATTCGTTGGTGTTGGTGTGGAATATTATTTGAATCAAACTGTCTTGATGTGTATTTTGTGTAAATAAAGATTTGTTTTTTTAGGCTTGGGGTTGTGGGAATTATTCAGTTTTAACCCGGTTTTATGAAGGCAAATTTAAGATCAAGTCTCCTTTATTTGTATAGTGATTTCTCAGTATTTCTGTCTTGTTTTCCAGTGCATGTGTCTAAAGATTCTTAAATTAAAAATCATTTACCGGATTAAAGAAATGAGAAGAGACATGAAGTCTTGTTTTCTTTGAAATTGATTAAGTTTATGATTACAACGAGAACAAATATCAGTCAGAAAAATCAACTTAATTCAAAGGGAAAATAGTTTTCATCCCCCACTGAAAGATATTTTAGTTTTAATAATAAATTTACTTCAATTTTAGTATCATTTAATAATTAAATCACATTTACATGTTTAGAGTTGTGTTATATTGGTAAACAAATAAAATATTTAATTTTGCTAGAAAGTGTTTTATTTTGATTCATGTTTTTAAATTATTACATTTTTATGATTTAATGAATTATTAGCTTTTCATTAAACTCATTAACCGGCAGTTTACTAAACCTTTATAATGACATATAAATAATGATATCAAACGATTAATCGCATCCAAAATAAAAGTTTTGTTTACATAATATAAGTATGTGTACTGTGTATATTTATTATGTTTATATAAATACACACACAGAGATATTGTTTTTTATATTTACATGTATATGCATTTATGTATTTAAATTCTTATATTATACATAAATATATTTAACATATAAAAACAAAACATAGTTTTCTTCAATATGTTTGCATTTATATATACATAATAAATATACACAGTACACATACATATATTATGTAACCAAAACTTTTATTTTGGATGCGATTAATCGCGATTAATCGTTCGACGTCACTAAATATAATGTTTAATGCACCTCATGTTGTTAACTACAACTAATGGAGTATATGTTCTTACTATTTGTATATTTTATATCAATTTAGTACAAGATTATCCTAGTTAAATCAATGTAATAAACAAGTTAGGTCAAAAGTACTCTAATTATATTGACTAACAAGTGTAATCGATTACGATACTAACTACATTTTTTGTCTTGTAATTTGAAATCAGTAAATGATTACAATTTGGAAATAATCAACCAGCTCTGTTTATGCATATTCGCAGTTTAATTTGAATAAATGCACAAAGGACAATAACAAAAGAATGTCAACAATGGGCGTCTTTTTTCTGAGAGCTGCCCAAAACAGTGCCTGATCGCATTCACACGTGTGTTTCAGATGTTTATTATGTGACGACCAACTTTTCTTAAATTAGAGAATCTAATAGAAGCTAATAAACGTGTTAGAAACTATCAGCAGAGTGGTTTAGTTTCACTGTTTCAGGCGTTTCCAGCGGGCAGCTGTGAGCGCGGGCGTCGGAAAAACATGGCGGAGCTGAAGGACTGTGCAGAACTGAAGGTAAACACACCAATAAACAGGCAGCTGACTTTTTAAATGACACACCGGGGTCTGTACCGGTGATCAGCGGTGATTTCACACGCACACTCAGCTCTCAACTCGATTCTGTGCTCGCGTGTGTGTTTGAGCTAAACTCCAGACCGGCTAAAGGCTAAAGCTAACGTCACCCTCTTCAGACTGACAACAAAAACACAGTTTCACACGCGTTAGTGTCTATTACACGACTGCTTCTGAGCAACATGTCTGTTATTCGGCTGGCTGGTGAAATACTGAGCGTTTATCGCGATTATATTGATTCGACAACATCATATGTGACAGAAACGCTGATTTCTGATGAGATGATATTCAGCCCTCATTCACATCAAATCAGAAGAAACCCACAAATCATCAGTTTTTAGATTATTATTATTGGATAAAAGCGTCTGCTTAATCACTAAATGTAAACGTTTTAGCTCTTTAAACTCAGAATGAAGTGGTTCTGCATGTTAATCAAAACACTGAGCTCATGTTTTATGCACGACTGGGCGGGACGAGCGGCCAAACTGACTTTGATGTTCAAATATGGGCGGGTATGTGTTAATATACTCGCGTGACGTCATATCGATGTTGTTTTTAAGCATTTCATAAATGGTCTGAGGCGGGGTCTGTGTTGTGACCATTTAAAATTATTGTGTTGTTCATATCTTTAATGATGTTTTCCTCTCGAAGCTCATTGGCTCTTAGATCCAAAGAAAGATTGCAGCATCAGTCAGCGTCGTCTGCCGGAGGTGAGTGTGTTTACAAGAAGAGTTCAGACTGCTGGAATATGTTCATCCTTAGTTCATCTGAGATCAGGATGAGTTCGTTTCTTAATCAGGTTTGTAGAAATGTAGCACTGCATCAGTGTCTCATCAGTGGATGCTCTGCAGTGAATGGGTGCCGTCAGAATGAGAGTCTAATAAAAACATCACAATAATCCACAGCACTCCAGTCCATCAGTGAACATCTGGAGAAGACAAAAGATGAAACACATCCAGCATTAAGATGTTTTTAACTCAAATACATAGAGTCTATAATCCATAATAACACTTCCTCCGGTGAAAAAGTGTTCTGGTCTGAATCGGGAGAGAAATCTGCACAGATCAAGCAGCGTTTAAACAGCTCTTAACTTTAAACCAAATCTGAATAAGAAACAAACTCTTCAACCTCTTTGAGTTCATGTTTGGGTGAACAGCTACTTTAATGTGCTGTATCATATGATGATGATGAATGCTCTCTCTGTGTGTGTGTGTGTGTGTGTGTGTGTGTGTAGTTGATGATTCAACAGGAGAAGCCGTTAGCGGGCAGTATGCCGGTGGTTTGGCCCACGCTGCTCGACCTCAGCAGAGATGAATGCAAACGAATCCTGCGCAAACTGGGTGAGACTCACTGAAGCATCACTGTGCTGTTGTGTGTGTGTGTGTGTGTGTGTGTGCTGATGTGTGTGTGTGTGTGTGCTGATGTGTGTTTGTGTGTTCAGAGCTGGAAGCGTACGCCGGTGTGATCACTGCTCTGCGTGCTCAAGGAGATCTCACCAAAGACAAGAAGGAGCTGCTGGGAGAACTCACTCGAGTGCTAAGGTGACGCATTAAATGTTTGGGCATGTGAAGTTTAATGAAAATATCTAGATAACTGGAATTTCCTGTGATATGACATACGCTGGTCTTCTTCAATCTTTGTGTCGGATTAAACCCCGCCCACTTATTATGATCCACTGCAATCGGATCCGCCTCCTTCGTTGAGAGCCACACCCAAATTTCAACATCCAATCAGCAAGCAGCAGTCTTTCTTTGTGGATTATTAGTTTCACTCACACTTCCGTCACAATACAGAAGCAAAGATCGACTTTAATTTCATCACGACTGTAGATTGATGTTTTTAGTTACATTGATCTTATTAGTATGGAAGCCTGTAAAAAAAGAATATTAGAATGAGGGTACCTATCTCACAATTCTGACTCTTTTTTTTTTTTTTTCTTCACATTTTGAACTTTTTTTTTCTGAATTGCATGACGTAAATTCACAATTGAGTTAAAAAAGTCACAATTGTGAGAGAAAAAGTTGCAGTTACCTTTACATTTTTATTCAGTGGTGGAACAGGCTTTCATCACTTTAGGATAGTTCACAATTAAACGATTAGGGATGCACCGAAACCGAAAATACTTTGTAATAAATATATATTATTTTGTTAAATGATATAAAGTCATTTTGTAAGACTTTTTAATTGAACTCAATAATTTTAATGATACTGAATTTAAAAAACACGAGGTTATTATAAAATAACCACACTTTTATTGAAAGTAACACACATTTCTTTGTGAAATTGAAATATAACACTATAATAATATACTAATATACCACTTGCATATTATTGGTCTTTCGTTGGTTTTGATAGCTTCTATTGTCCTTATTTGTAAGTCACTTTGGATCTAAATAAAAAAAATTAAATATAATGTAAACAACAATACTAAATAGAAATGTAAAAACAATCCCCAAATCAAATAAATAACACAAATAAAAGAAATATCTTCATATAAACAAAAATAAGATTTTGTCTGTGCTCTTTCAATTTAAAATAAGAGGCATCCACAGCATTTAAATCATCATCCAAACAAAGCGGGTGGAGCCTAAAGCGTTTCCTTGGTTACCGCTGTAAACAAAGCACTTACGAACACTGCAGCAGGAGGAGCTTAAAGCTTTCCTTGGTTACCGCTGTAAACAAAGCACTTACGAACACGTTTCCTTGGTTACCACTGTAAACAAAGCACTTACGAACACGTTTCCTTGGTTACCGCTGTAAACAAAGCACTTATGAACTCTGCAGCAGGTGGAACTTAAAGCGTTTCCTTGGTTACCGCTGTAAACAAAGCACTTACGAACACGTTTCCTTGGTTACCGCTGTAAACAAAGCACTTACGAACACTGCAGCAGGAGGAGCTTAAAGCTTTCCTTGGTTACCGCTGTGAACAAAGCACTTACGAACACGTTTCCTTGGTTACCGCTGTGAACAAAGCACTTACGACACGTTTCCTTGGTTACCGCTGTAAACAAAGCACTTATGAACTCTGCAGCAGGAGGAGCTTAAAGCTTTCCTTGGTTACCGCTGTGAACAAAGCACTTACGAACACGTTTCCTTAGTTACCGCTGTAAACAAAGCACTTACGAACACGTTTCCTTGGTTACCGCTGTGAACAAAGCACTTACGAACAC
Organism: Carassius carassius; assembly: GCF_963082965.1. Lineage (NCBI taxonomy): Eukaryota > Metazoa > Chordata > Actinopteri > Cypriniformes > Cyprinidae > Carassius > Carassius carassius. Next base: position 23,396,603 of record NC_081803.1, read on the forward strand.
GTTTCCTTGGTTACCGCTGTGAACAAAGCACTTACGACACGTTTCCTTGGTTACCGCTGTAAACAAAGCACTTATGAACTCTGCAGCAGGTGGAGCTTAAAGCGTTTCCTTGGTTACCTCTGTAAACAAAGCACTTACGAACACGTTTCCTTGGTTACCGCTGTAAACAAAGCACTTATGAACTCTGCAGCAGGTGGAACTTAAAGCGTTTCCTTGGTTACCTCTGTAAACAAAGCACTTACAAACACGTTTCCTTGGTTACCGCTGTGAACAAAGCACTTAGGACACGTTTCCTTGGTTACCGCTGTAAACAAAGCACTTACGAACACTGCTGCAGGAGGAGCTTAAAGCATTTCCTTGGTTACCGCTGTAAACAAAGCACTTACGAACACTGCTGCAAGAGGAGCTTAAAGCGTTTCCTTGGTTACTGCTGTAAACAAAGCAGCGCTGCACTTATGAACTTTAATATGCTTTATACAGAGGCAAGATGAAAAGAAAAAATACCTTCTAAACTTTTCTAAAGACAGTAAGTTCCCCTCAGAAACAAATTCTCATAAACTCCTGCCACTAACTGAATCGCCAACTGATTTGGATCGTCCCATATTTGAATTGATTTTCCCTGATGTTGAATGTGTGAAGTGTGTGTTTGACAGTGAATGTGTGTGTGTTCTGTCAGTATCTCGACGGAGCGTCATCGAGCCGAGGTGCGCAGAGCGGTGAACGACGAGCGCCTGACCACCATCGCGTATCAGTGAGTCAGCTGAACCTGTGCTCGTGCTTTAGTGAAGACGTGCTGAGCTGCAGCTGGAATAACTCTGCTGTGTTTGCAGCATGTCGGGGCCCAACAGCTCGTCCGAGTGGTCCATCGAGGGCCGGCGGCTGGTTCCTCTCATGCCCAGACTGGTTCCTCAGACGGCCTTCACTCTGATGGCCAACACAGTGGCCAGTGTGACCGCACACCAGAACGCCTCGCTGCTGCTGCCCGCAGACACCGCCAACAAAGAAGGTGAAGGCCCTTCAGTACAGCATCTTAAATTAGCTTTCGTGTTCATTTTAATCTTACGTTTTGGTCATTTTGTAATGTGCTTTGTCAATTTTTCTAATTAATATTATTAAATGTTTCTGTTTAGCTTTCATTTATAATAATTTCCATTTTAGTTGTAGCAATTTTAGTATTCCAGTAAACTCAGTATTTTTCTATTTATATTTTACTTGGTTACACTTTATATTAGGCATCCATAACTACTGCTGTTTGCAGACTGATTATATCCATACATACATGTTACATTCAGTGTACATTACCAACAAATCCTTGCACTTAATTTAAAAATAATAAAATATAAATAAAGCTTTTATGTTTTTTTATAATAGTTTTATTTAACAATAACAAGATATTATTACTGTCACTATTTATTATTATTTTTATGTAGATCTTGTGTAAACAGTTTTGCGTTAATATAAATATGAATAAAAACAACTAATTTTGGTTTACAATAACACATTTTTTACTACTATTACTATTTTATTATGTTTATGATTACTTTTTCAGTTTTAGTTTATAATAGCAACATGCTGTTAGTGGAGTTATTGCTTATTTTTTTATTATTATTTTGATATTTTTTAATCTATAGTGTCTGTATAATATATGGTTTGTGGATTTTAATGTGTTGTGTCTGTGTAGTCTTAGTTATATGGTTATGATTTTGTTGCTCCTGTCTTCCTCTTCCTCACTGTGTGTGCGTGCGCGTGCACGTGCACGTGCGTGTGTGTGTGTGTGTGTGTGCGTGTGTGTTGCAGTGGTGGTGTGTTACTCATACACCAGCACCACCTCTACCTCGTCCAGTGCATCGGCTCCCAGCAGCAGCAGCGCAGCGACTGTCCTTAAATCCCCTCGACCTGCCAGCCCTGCCTCCAACGTGGTGGTGCTGCCCAGCGGGAGTACAGTCTACGTCAAGAGTGCGTCTCAGACACACACACACACACCCATCACGTTCTCCTCCCTCAGTTTGTAATGTCTCGTTCTGTCCGTCTCTCAGGTGTGAGCTGCTCCGATGAGGATGAGAAACCTCGTAAGAGGCGGAGAACCAACTCGTCTAGCTCCTCCCCCATGCTGCTGAAGGAGGTGCCTAAAGTGGCCACGCCCATTTCCAAAACCATCACAGTCCCGGTGAGCGGCAGTCCCAAGATGAGCAACCTGATGCAGAGCATTGCTAACTCTCTGCCGCCGCACATGTCTCCGGTGAAGATCACCTTCACCAAACCCTGCACCCAGACCACCAACAGCACCACGCAGAAGGTCAGGCACATTCCCACAATCCTGCACTTGTTCCTCAAATAATGCCACTATAGAGAGAAAACAGTTGCTTATAGGCCTGCAAATACTCTGTCATTGAAGCTGTGTAATAATAATAGTTTAGTTTTAATTTTTTAGTGCCTTTCCAAAACCTAAGGTCGCTTTACAAAGAGCTGAAAGCTGAGTTTTCTGAAGAGAGAAAAGTCAAGATCCAGCCCCCAATGCTTGATGTTCTTTCAGAGTAAACAAAGACTGAGTTATGAATCAGTGAGTCATATATCAGAGTGATTCACTGAGTCGACTCTGTGCTGCAGGTGATAATCGTGACCACGTCTCCCAGCTCTAACTTCGTACCCAACATCTTGTCCAAGTCGCACAACTACGCGGCCGTGTCGAAGCTGGTCTCCAGCGCGGCGCTCTCCGTCTCCAGCCACAAACAGACCATGGTGCTCTCAGCCGGCTCCACCGCGGCCCCGGGGCCCAGTCCTGTCGCCGTGACGACCACTGTGTCCTCCACACCCTCAGTGGTGATGTCCACCGTCACACAGGGTGAGTGTGTGTGTGTGTGTGAGAGAGAGAGAGAGTTTCAATGTGTGTTTCAGTATGTTAATGTGTGTGTGTGTGTTTGTGTGTGTGTGTGTGTGTTCAGGCGGCTCCTCCGCGGCGGTGAAGCTGTCCTCCACTCGTCTGCCGTCTCCTAAGTCTCTGGTCAGCTCTCCGTCTCAGATCCTGCAGATTTCTAAAGCGCAGCAGCAGACGGCGGTTCAGTCTGCGTCTCCTAAAGGCCTGCAGACGTCTCTCTCGTCTCATCAGAGCTCCAGCGCTGGAGCCAAACCCACCATTCAGATCAAACAGGAGTCTGGTGAGCATGAGACGACACATACAACACAGGGCTGCATCACTTATCGAAATTAACAACAAAGGCTGCAATTTTAATGAAATATCTGCACTGCTCTTTCTGAGTGAAGCACAACCCTGTGTACATTTGTCTAGAAGACAAACTTTGTTTTGGCTGGAGAGGGCCTACCCTGAAAGTTTAAAGCAGTTGTAAAAGTGTGAATAGTGTTGATAACATGTTTCTAGCATAATTAGCATGTTGCCAACATGTTTTTAGCATGTTTAACGTGTTACTAGCATTTTTATACTATCATTAGCATGTTCATAGCATGTTTTAACATGGTATTGCATGTTACTGATGTGCTTCTAATATTATTAGCATGTTGCTAACACGTCTCTAGCATGGTTAATAAGTTACTAGCATGATTAGCAAGTTACTAGTATATTTATAGCATGGTTTGCACGTTACTAGCATGTTGCTAGCATCTTTCTAACATGATTAACATGTTACTAGCATGTTGTTAACATGATTAACAAAAACTACCATGTTTCTAGTATTATTAGCAAGTGACTACCATGTTGCAAGCATGATTAACAAATTACTAGCATGCTGCTAGCATGATTAGCAAAGTTTCTTGCATGTTGCTAGCATGATTAGCAAGTTACTTGCATGTTGTTAGCATGATTAGCAAGTTACTTGCATGTTGCTAGCATGATTAGCAAGTTACTTGCATGTTGCTAGCATGATTAGCAAGTTACTTGCATGTTGCCAGCATGATTAGCAGGTTACTTGCATGTAGCTAGCATGATTAGCAAGTTACTTGCATGTTGCTAGCATGATTAGCAAGTTACTTGCATGTTGCTAGCATGATTAGCAAGTTACTTGCATGTAGCTAGCATGATTAGCAAGTTACTTGCATGTTGCTAGCATGATTAACAAGTTACTAGCATGTTGTTAACCTGATTAGCAAGGTATTAGCAAGTCGCTAGCATGTTGTTAGCGTGATTAGCAAGTTGCTATCATGTCCTTATGTTATAAAGTTAATTCATTAATTTAATTGCTTTTTATTTGCATTTATAATTTCTATCAGAAAAAATGCAATTATATTTTCACCCAAATCGTGCAGCCCTAATAATATGTTTTAATAAACTCTGTGTTATTGTAGAATCATTGATACACTATTATAGTTTTTGTTCATATAAAAAATAAGATTTTATTTTAATAAGATATATTTTCTTTTTTCATTTTTATTGTAGTTTTAGCAATTTTTTTGTTTTTATCTTTTTTAGTTTTTTATGCCCCTATTTTTTTTCATAAAGACTAGTTATAATTAAGTGTTGTCTTGACTTAATTTTTAGATTAATTTAGTAATTTATTTTAATTTTACTTAATGAATGTAAATAAAAATAAAAGTGAATAGCCCTTTGTGTGTGTGTGTTAGAGGTCTTCACAGTGCACCCGAGACCCGTCGACCCCGGACCCGACCCGGGACCCGTACGGGTTCGGGTCTATATTTTAAATCATCAGCCGGGTCCGGGTCGGGTCCGAAACTATTACCTCGGGTCCCGGGTCTGTTTAACATTGTGTGTAATACCCGTGCGATCGGAATCATCGGACTCGGAGAACATCCGGCCGTGATCAAAGACTGCTTGTGTTTTTTGTAACTTGCAACTTGTAAAATTAGGAAAAGAAAAGAGTGAGCCAAAAAAAGTGATCGATCTCTCTCTCTCTCTCTCTGCTTTTAGAAGCAGAGCGCGCACGGTATTAATGCTTAAAGACTTGACACACTCATATTTAATATATTTCAAATCAGCAACACAATCTGAGGTGAACTGTCACATTAATGTTTTCTATGACGCTCAAATTGCGTTAAAGCATTTTAGGTTGATACAGCTAGCACGCATGTGCAGTCTCGATCGCGTTTCATGTTTATATGGCAACCAGTGAGGGACACTTCGACCGCCAAACCGCGTTTTACATTTTCTCCCATTTTTATAATATTATAAATAAACCGTTTAATCTTAAAGTTTTAGTGGTTAGATTCAGACTCGATGCAGAGCAGAGAGCACAGAGATCAGATGATAGCAAATAAATAACGTCAGCAGCCATGGCATTGTACGAGCTATCGTTATTATAGTTCAAAAGGGCAAAGAGTCGAAGTTATTATGCGAGTTAACTCGAGTCAGAATGTACATGTGCACAGTAGGATTTGTCATCCGTCACCGTGACATCAAGTGGATTTTTAAGCTGAAATAATGAGTGGATTCAGCTTGGACTTGGAATAACGAGAGGAATAACATGAATAACTTTCTTGTCGGAGGATTAATGCATCACAGGCAGGTACAAGGAAGAGATACTACGCCTCTTTAAATTAGGTAAGACAAAAAGCTTTATTTTTCGCAACAGGTTTATTGACTTGTAATAGTAATTTAAGGTGGAATATGTGAACGTCGGGTCCAGTCGGGTCTGTGTCTTCCCGGCGGGTTCGGGTCCAGATTTTAAATAATATACGGGTCCGGGTCGGGTCCTGGTAGGCATTTCTCGGATCTACACGGGTCCGGGTCCAGTTTTTGAAATATTAGACGGGTCCGGGTCGGTTCGGTGTAGTACATTACGGGTCTCTTTCGGGTTCGGGCACGAATTTTTGGACCCGTGAAGACCTCTAGTGTGTGTCTCTTTGCGTGTGTGTGTGTGTGTGTGTCTCTGCATGCGTGTGTGTGTGTGCGTGTGTGTGCGTGTGTGTGTGTGTGCGTGTGTGTGTGTGTGTCTCTGCGTGTCTCTGCGTGTGTGTGCGTGTGTGCGTGTGTGTGTGTGTGTGTGTGTGCGTGTGCGTGCGTGTGTACGTGCGTGTGTCCGTGTGTGTGTGTGTTCGTGTGTGTGTGTGCGTGTGTTCGTGTGTGCGTGTGTTCGTGTGTGCGTGTGTTCGTGTGTGTGTGTGTGTGTGTGTGTGTGTGCGTGTGTGTGTGTGTGTGTGTGTGTGTGTGTGTGCGTGCGTGTTCGTGTGTGTGTGTGTGTGTGTGTGTGTGTGTGTGTGTGTGTGTGTGTGTGTGTGTGTGTGCGTGTGTGTGTGTGTGTGTGTGTAGGAGTGAAGATCATCACGCAGCAGTTGCAGCCCAGTAAGATCTTACCCAAACCCTCCAGTGCTGCGCTGCCCAGCAGTAGCTCCGCCCCCATCATGGTGGTCAGCAGCAACGGCGCCATCATGACCACCAAACTAGTGTCCACTCCCACAGGTGCAGCAGACGTGTGTCACAGCACACGCGTGTACAGAGACGTGTGTTAGTTGGCTTTGATGTATTAGTTTGAAATTTCAAAGAATCGCTCATTTTAAACTGTTAAAAAAGTTATACATACAGTAAAGCATGGTAACAATATGTAACATTCTAATGTTTTTCACATTGTCTCAATGATAAGAAGTTGCTGATCAGATACAATGTGGTTCTAGCTGAAAAATGCGTTTATAAAATAACAATTCTTTTGGTCCAATTGGACTTGGAATGCAAATATTGTGTGAGTTTGTTTTTGTGCTGTTTTATTGTTGTAAGAAAAATACTGAATCCACATTTTTAAGCGTTGTTTTTTTTTTCCCCAAAGAAAATGAAAGATGTTAAGATCTAACTTTAAGCGCCACACATCCCAAACATCATTGACTAATATCTGGTCTTCTCTGAATCACTGAACCGGTGCTGTGTGTCTCAGGCTCTCAGGCGGCGTACACGCGTCCATCCGTCAGTCCTGCGCTCGCTGCTCGAGTGGCCACGTCTCCCGCCGGAGCCACGTACGTCAAGACCACCAGCGGCAGCATCATCACGGTCGTGCCCAAGTCTCTGGCCACGCTGGGGGGCAAGATCCTCACCAGCAGCATGGTGTCGGGTAAGAGCTGGACCAGCAGCGCCGCTGACCGCAGCGAGTCTCGTCTCTCTTTCTGATGCTCCTCTTTCACAGGAACCAGCACCAAGATCACCACCATCCCCATGACCTCCAAACCCAACGTCATCGTGGTGCAGAAGACCACCGGCAAGGGGACGACCATCCAGGGTCTGCCGGGGAAGAACGTGGTGACCACGCTGCTGAACGCCGGGGTGAGGTCACGAGACGCTGGTGTGCTCCGTGCTGACGTGTGCATGATTCATGACGTGTGTGTGTGTGTGTGTGTGTCAGGGAGAGAAGACCCTGCAGGCCGTGCCCGGAGCCAAGCCTGCCATCATCACCGCGTCGCGGCCCATCACCAAAATGATTGTGGCGCAGCCCAAGAGCCTCGTTGCGAGCGTCCAGCCGTCCACCAAAATCATCCCCACCAAGATTGTGTACGGCCAGCAGGGCAAAACACAGGTCAGACGCGCTTATTACAGACAACTACGACCTGGAAATATGTACTGTGTATATATATATATAGTTTTTAATGTTTTTTAAAAAGTCTCTTCTGCTCACCAACGTTGTATTTATTTGATCAGAAATACAGTAAAAACAGTGAAATACTATTTAAATCAGCAGTTTTCTGTGTGAATCTGTGTTAAAGTGTAATGTATTTCTGTGATGCTCCGCTGTATTTTCAGCATCATTCCTCCAGTCTTCAGTGTCACATGATCTTCAGAAATCATGAAAATATGATGATAGGAATGATGCTGAAAATACAGCGGAGCATCACAGAAATAAATTACACTTTAACACAGATTCACACAGAAAACTGCTGTTTTAGATAGTAATACTATTTCACTATTTATACTGTATTTTCTGCATTTCTGATCAAATAAATGCAGCCTTAATGAGCAGAAGAGACTTCTTGTTTATGTTTCTTGATTAAATATTTAATTTCAAGGCAACATTTCTCATTTTAATTTAGTTTAACTTGATGTACTAAATAACTTAAACTAATCCAAATGTGCAGACAAAATCAATCTGATACTAAATCAACAAACACTAGGGCTGTCATGATCATAATGTAATATCAACACGATCATGGGATTCTGCTTTAAACGTGATTATTGTCAAAAAAGATGAAATCATGCGTGCTGACTGCTTCGAGAGAAGCAAATGCGATCGAGTAACAATCACATCTCTCACAGTCTTCATCACTTCATGAGTTCAGTTCTCCACCGGAGATTTTTACTCTTATAATCAATCCTTAGTCAGACAAGCAGCATTGTAGTGTAGTGATTATTCTAGATCTCTGTTTGACCGCTGATGATGGTGTTGTGCACAGGTCCTCATCAAGCCCAAGCCCATGGCGTTTCAGACGGCGGTGGTCAGTGAACAGACCCGTCAGCTGGTCAGCGAGACACTACAGCAGGTCTCACGCAGCACCGGTCAGGACGGGCCGTACACCGAGAGCAGTCCGGCATCATCTGACAGCGCTCACGGTCAGATCACCACTGCAGTGCGAACACACCTCTGATTCATCTTCATTTACAGCAGAACACAACACAAGAATGAGTTCAACCAGTCAGTTGTTGGTCCCCATCGACTTCCACACAAACTCATGCAGTTCATGCACTGCTCAGGTTTCGCTTTATATCATGTGGAAAGACCCCAAATACACATTTAAGAGTTTCTTTTATCGCACTTTATCTATTTGCGTCTGTAGATTCCAAGTTTTGTTCTGAAACGCATAAGATTTGACAGTTTTATTGCTCTCTGTTTGCCTCGAGCACACTCTAAATGTGTTGTTTTCTGTCCGTTGAAAGTTTTTTGAGTGCTAAAATAAGAGAAACCCAGACTCCTTCAATATCAAACTAGAATTTGTAAACCTGTCCTCCTCCAATCCTCTGGAAATGAGTGCATCTGTGATCTGTTGGTGCCTCAACAACATTTCAGGTGTGCTTAAACCCTGCCCCTTACCGTGCACTTGCATTCAAGCCACGCCCACATTCCAGCATCCAATCAGCATCTGTGTTTGAGCGTGTATAAGAACGCTGTGTCTCTGTGTCCAGACGCTCAGCCGGTGGTGCACCTCGTCACCTCCAGGGGGCAGGACTGGACGGAGCAGGAGGTGTCTGTGGAGGCCAGCCCCACCATCATCTACCAGGACATGAGCGGAGAGTCTCAGTCGGCCACGTCCACCATCAAAGCCCTGCTGGAGCTGCAGCAGACCAGCGGTGTGTGTCCGAACCGTGTGTCTGAGCACCTCTGTCGCGCTCCTGCTCAATGTGTGTGTGTGTGTGTGCTGTTTCAGTGAAGGAGAAGAGCGACGCCAAACCTCGCCAGAACACGATCGACCTGAGTCAGATGGCAGTGCCGATCCCGGTGCCGGAGCGGAGACAGTCCCCGGAGCCGTCGGGTCAGAGCCCCGGAGACACGGACCCCGGAGCCCAACACATCCCCATCGGTAACATCAACACCTCACTCAGTGTGACGTCACACTCCGAACATCTCACATTGCATGCTCCCTGCGGGTCCTGAAGAAGAAGTCATAAAAATATCATTGCAGCCTGGGATACATGATTCATTTTTTATTCGTGCAGGTCTTAAAGGCAGATTCTGTCATCCTTTACTCACCCTCGACCTGTGTGATTAACCAAACAGCTGTTGGGCCCCATTGAGTTCCACAGTATGGGAAAAAGTAGGATGGAAGTCAGTGGCTACCGTCAACTGCTTGGTTATTACTAGTGTTCTCATAGCGGAGGGTGAGTAAATGAGGACAGGATGTTCATTTTTGAGTGAGCGGTCCCTTTAATTAGATTTGAAAGACTTCGCTGTGATGTTGCTCTGCTGTTTCAGGTAAAGTGTGTAAGGCTGTGATCGGAGCAGACGTCACTGCGTCCAGCAGCCTCGGTCAGTCAGTGTCCTGTCCATCATCATCAGACAAGAACAGCACCACCACATCAGGACACGCCACACAACAGGTCAGAACCACACAGTAATATATACGTGACCCTGGAGCACAAAACCAGTCGTGAGGGTCAGTTTTCTGAAACGGAGATGTATGCATCATCTGAAGCTGAATAAATCATCTCTCCATTGATGTGTGGTTTGTTCGGAGGACAATATCTGTCTGAGATACAACTATTTGATCATCTGGAATCTGAGGGAGCAAAACAATCTAAATATTGAGAAAATCATCTTTAAAGTTGTTCAAATGAAGTTCTTAGCAATGCATATTACTAATCAAACATTAAGTTTTCATATATTTGCAGTAGGAGATTTACTAAATATCTTCATGGAACATGATCTTTACTTAATATCCTAATGATTTTTGGCATAAAAGAAAAATATATAATTTTGGATACAATGTATTTTTGGGTATTGCTACAAATATACCCCGAGACTTAAGACTGCTTTTGTGCTCCAGGTTCACATATAGCTGTAATTGCATTGTTGCTATGAAACAATAATAATAATTGTTAATATTTAATAATTATAAATATTAGTGAATATAATATAGAAATATAACAAAATTAAATTTAGTTATTTTATATTTAATATTATTATTATTACTGTAACTAAATTAAATAACTAAATTATTATTATTATTATAATAACCGACCGCTATGATGAGGCGGCTCAGAAAGGCTTCATTTACTCTGGCTTTTATGCAGCATTCTTTACTCTGAATTTTAAACAGCCACAGAGCAGCCTTAACTCAGATGTGTAAAGACGCTTTGTGAGCACCAGAGGGAGTTGTTTACCATCTTAACTAGATTTACTAATTAACTTCACACTGTTCACACAACTCTGCTGTCAAATGGACTCTAAACACTCCAGTGTTCAGCGCTGTTGAAGGTGTGTGTGTGTGTGTGTGTGTGTGTGTGTGTGTGTGTGCCGCAGCTGAAGCCGCTGCAGGAGCAGATGGTGGTGGATGAGGGCGAGTTAGAGGGAGACACTCTGGATCCACAGACAGGTTTATTCTACCGCTCGTCTCAGCAGCACCGCAGTCCTCCACCCAAACCTGCAGGTGGCCCGTCTGACACGCCCACTTCCTCTAAGAGGGCGGAGCCACTGACAGCCCGAGTCTCCATACAGAGAGCGTCTGCGTCTGCGTCTGCGTCTGCGCTCGTCTCCTCCACCCCTCCACACACACCGCAGCTGCCCAGACTGCAGCAGGCGCCCTCCTCACACAACCGGCCCAACACACACACGCAGCTGTCGCAGCCGCCGCCGCTGCAGGCGCATCACCCCGTGGGCTCCAGCAAGACCCCCAGCAGCAGCCAGGTGCCACCAGCTCATCTCATCCGTTCATGCATCTAAACAGATAAAACATTTCATATTTAGTTTTATTTCTTTATCATTTCTTTTAATTTTACATTTACATTTTTATAATCCCATACATTTTTTGTTATCTATGAAAATTGTGATAACTATATTGATAATTGATGATAACTATTGACAATTACGACTATAAGTATAATGATAATGACAACTGACACTATTATGACAATTATGATGATAACTGTAACGATAACTGATAACTATAACTATGACAATAATTATAACGATAACTGTGATAATAATAATGATAACTGATGATAACTGTGTTGATAATATAACTATAACTGTGATGATAACTATAACGATAATTATAATGATAACTGTGATGAAAACTATAACTATGACGATAATTATAACTGTGATGATAACTATAACTATGACGATAATTATAACAATTACTGTGCTGATAACTATAACGATAATTATAACGATAACTGTGATGATAATTATAACGATAACTGTGATGATAACTATGACAATAATTATAACAACTATGATGAAACTATAACGATAATTATAACTGTGATGATAACTATAACTATTATTATAAAGAGAACTATGATGATAACTATGACGATAATAATAACGATAACTGTGATGATAACTATGACGATAATTATAACGATAACTGATGATAACAATAACTATGACGATAATTATAACTGTGATGATAACTATGACGATAATTATAACGATAACTGTGATGATAACAATAAATATGACGATAATTCTAACTGTGATGATAACTATAACGATAATTATAACTGTGATGATAACTATGCCGATAATTATAACAATAACTCTGATTATAACTATGACGATAATTATAACGATAACTGATGATAACTATAACTATGACGATAATTATAACTGTGATGATAACTATGCCGATAATTATAACAATAACTCTGATTATAACTATGACGATAATTATAACTGTGATGATAACTATGCTGATAATTATAACAATAACTCTGATGATAACTATGACGATAATTATAACTATAACTGTGATGATAACAATAACTATGACGATAATTCTAACTGTGATGATAACTATAACGATAATTATAACTGTGATGATAACTATGCCGATAATTATAACAATAACTCTGATTATAACTATGACGATAATTATAACGATAACTGACGATAACTATAACTATGACGATAATTATTACTGTGATGATAACTATGCCGATAATTATAACAATAACTCTGATGATAGCTATAACGATAATTATAACGATAACTGTGATGATAACTATAACTATAATGATAAACTATAAGGATAACTGTGATGGTAACTATAACTATAATCGACCATGAGCTGGACAAATTCACTCTGGAAGTGATTGAACAATAGCGCTCCTTTGTGTCATTCCCATTATAGTAGTGATGTGGATATCTTTATGTTCACAGAATATGAACGATAATTAAAACTTCTCTGTTGTTGTGGTGTTGATGAAGGTGCTGGTTATAGTAACGGTTCTTGCAGCGCTCGATCGTACGGTCAGTGACGGTTCTGTGTGTCTCAGCTGCAGCAGCCCATCATCACGCAGGGAGCGTCCGTCACCAAGATCACGTTCGGCGCTCATCAGTGTCCTCCAGTGTCCAGCAGCGGCGAGGCGTCCGTCAAGCTCCAGCCAGAGTCCAGCTCCTGCCTGACAGCACCAGAGAAGCCCTCCGTCTCAGACATCCTGAAGATCTCCATGATGGAGGCGGAGATCGAGCCCATGGTGGTGGACTCGTCCAGTGACTGCGGCCCGCTGACCAAGACCCCGAGCACCTCGCCGCTCATCAGCAGCTCCAAACAGACGCTCGCTCACGGATCCTTCAGCCGTGTCAAGAGCAAAGACCAGGACATCATACAGGTGCTCCTGCACACTTCTCCATCTCAGCTTCACTTCTGTAGTGCTTCGAATGCAGCTTCACAGGAAAAGAACAGAATCAGTGATAACTCCATCACATCTGACACGAACTCAGGGTAGCTGTAAGCAGCTCTTGAAGACATTATTATCATTATTCAGATCAAGGTAGTGTCAGTGCCATCAAATCAATCAGATTCTGAATTTCAAGTGTATTTAGGCTCAGCTAAGCAAGTCAAAAGTTGCAATAGTTAGAAACCCAAACTCTGTTGGATTTCTCCCTAACATCTATTGCATACAGCCATGTGAAATGTTTTATTTTTCCCCAAATTCTGTTATTTTTTTTAAATTTAATTTTCCAGATTCCATTTTAATAGTTAAATCAGAAAGCATGTCTAATTAATTGAAATCATGAAACATACAGTTTAATAATTTGTTTACAGTTTAACAAAAATAACATTTTAGGACCTTTGGAAATAATAGATTTTATTTGTTTCTCAAGTTCAGTTTTATTTTTACCAAATTCTGTGTTTTCCATTCTTGTCTAATTAATTGAATTCATAAAAACAACTTAAAAACAACAAACAATTTTTTTTTTTTTATTTAATTTTAAATATTGAAGTTTTTGGCAAATAAAGTGCTACACAACTGATTTACTGTAAAAATTGACATAACATTACGAAAAAGTATTATTTTTTTTAAAAAAGTTTTAGTGATTATTTTATTAGTAGTCATAGTATTAGAATTATTATTACATTGAGAAATACATGCTACCAATTCTACCATTCTACAATAGTAATAAACTTCTGTCATAATTTCTTCAAGTTGAACCGAACTTTTATTTTGGCGGGTTGTAGTGCAGATCTTTGTGTTCCAGTGTGTATCAGACAGTAAACGCTGCTGAAGTGACTCTCAGATGAAGTACGTGTGTTCATGTAGTGAGATGCAGATGAGTGTCACGCGTGTTTCAGAGTGTGTGGTAGAACAAACACACACACACACACACACACACACACAGACACACACATTTACACATCAAGCACACACTCGTTCAGATCTGATTCAGTCTACAGACCTGCTTCTGATTTATTCACACAAGATTTATACTGTAAATTCCATCTTTCCGTCTGGATTCTGTCTGTGGTCAGGTGATCCCGCAGTACTCCATCATGCCCGACTCCAGCCAATCAAACGTGGTGGTGGAGCCCAGCGGCTTCCTGGAGATCACCGACTACACCAGCCAGCGTCTGGACGAGGAGGCCGCCATGGAACAGGAAGTGGACAGCAGCAACGACGAGGGGGCGGCGGCCAGCCCCATGGCTGACCAATCACAGTGAAGCCTGTGGATTTGATTATTTCAGAGGAGAAAGACCTTCTGATTGTGCTTCGTCACGTCTGTATAGAGAATCATGCAGTGAGTTTGTGCTGGAGAGCCAAACCTTACTCTATGGAGAATCAGATTCCTGAGGAACGATAGGAATGTTTCGGGTGAATTCTATTTAAAGGGACAGTTCACCCAAAAATTATTATTCTGTCTCTGTTTACTCTCCTTCAGGTTTTTTTTTAAACCTGTATGAGTTTCTTTCTTCTGTTAAACACAAAAAAAGATGTTATGAAGAATGGTGGTAAACAAACAGACATTTGTTCCAATTGACTTCTATACCAGGGAACAAAATACCATGGAAGTCAATGGCTACCAGCAGCTATTTAAAAATGTTTATTGAACAGCAGAAAATATTTTGCTGGACCCTAAAAAGTTCATTTTCGTAAAAAAAAAAATTACCGTAACCAAACTGTTGACGGTTGCCTTTGACTTCCATAGTAGGAAAAAAAAATACAATGGACGTCAATGGGGACCAAAATATTGTCTGTTGTTTTTAACAATTGCTACAAGATATTCCACAGGATTAAAAATCTAAATAGATATTTTGAAGAATGTAATTTATCAAATAGTGGACGGCAGCCATTGACTTCTATAGTAGGAAAAAAATACAATGAAAGTCAATGGGTACCAACAGCTGTGTTTACCAGCATTCTTGAAAATATTCATACAGCTTTGAAACAGCTTGATGGTGAGTGAATGATGACAGAATGATCATTCTGGGTGAACTGTCCCTTTAATTTATAGTCATGAATAGAGCTGATGGACTGGAAGATGAAGATGATGATGATGATGATGATGAGTGCTCCATCATCAGGACGACTGTGACTCCGCCTCATCTTGTGTCCTGCTCTCTGATTGGTGTAAATAGCATTTGATGCTCGTGCCCTCTCTCATGTAAAGCAGTGTCTCGTTTGAGTCTGGTTTGTGCTCGATGGATGTAACACTCAGCATTTTAACTCTATAAACTTTACTACAAAGCTCTGTGATTGTGTGTGTGTTTGCACAGGTGAGCGGCTCTCGGGTTACGTGTCGGGTGTGTCCACAGGTGCACTCACACACACACACACCTGACACTGAGCATGTTCTGCGGACAGACTGTGTGTGTGTGTGTGTGTGTGGAAAGTACCAGTGTCATTATAAGGGCCGAGTTTCCCTTTGACTCCTCATTGTGATGGAAACAAATGCATGGTGAGCGTGAGACGGGGGTTTTGGGTGTGTGTGTGTGTGTGTGTGTGTGTTTCTGGGTGGATTCCGCTCCTCTGACGTGGGCAGCGACTCCAGAGGATGGCGGGACTTTCCTGCTGTCCCTGTGGATCGGAGCGCTCTCCTCCGGGATGAGTTCTTCATTTGAATCTTCATTGGTCTGTTTCCTTCATCTCATCCGCGTGGTTTCACTTTCAGCTCTACAGAAGACAAACTCTATTCAGATCCAGTTCTGTTCTCATCTAATAGTGTCAGTGCCATCAAATACATATCACTTCAATTCAATTCAAAATGTTTTTTTTCCCCCAATTTAATATTTTTTTCTGTTTTAATTTACTAAAAGTTATTTAAAAAATAATTATTATTATTTTTTAAAAAAAATTGCATCCTACAAAATACATTTTATTTTTCTTCAAATAAGTGTTTTTTTTTGTTTTGTTTTTACAAATGATTTTTTTATTTAACATTTTCTGTACATTATAATGGATTAGTTACATTTTGATAATCAGAAATCATGTCTAA
>NC_081803.1:23420415-23452915 GCF_963082965.1 Carassius carassius
ATAATCCTTCATTGCTCTGTTCATAATGTAAATACAATCCCTACATTGCATTCATATTTATATTCTGTATATACTCTGGTCAATATTGTATATAGCAACTCCACTATACATTCTGTATATCATAGCTTTACTTTGCACTTTTATGTATATAAAACACTATACTCTTGCACTTCTGGTTAGATGATAACTGCATTTCATTAGCTCTGTACTTGTAATCTGCATAATGAAAATAAAGTTGAATCTAATCTAATCTATGGTGCATTTAAAAAGTTTTAAATAAGTTAAAAGTAATCTAAACATAGCCAGATTACATCACCTAAAACAAGTAACCTAGATTACTAACTAGTGTTCATCGTGTAATCTGTAAAGCTGCTGAAGGTGACTTGACGTGACTAGTGTTTAAATCATTGAGACTAAACGAAGATAAGTGAGTGTTCAGTGTTTATATCAGCAGATTCTTCTCTGTGTCAAACATGCTGTGTATTTATAGAGCTCGTCCTCGTGTTGTCTGCAGCCATTCTGTCTCTGTGTGTGTGTGTGTGTGTGTCAAAGTCAAAGTCACCTTTATTTATTTCGCGCTTTAAACAAAATACATTGCGTCAAAGCAACTGAACAACATTCATTAGGAAAACAGTGTCAATAATGCAAAAATGATAGTTAAAGGCAGTTCATCATTGAATTCAGTTATGTCATCTCTGTTCAATTAAATAGTGTCTGTGCATTTATTTGCAATCAAGTCAACGATATCGCTGTAGATGAAGTGACCCCAACTAAGCAAGCCAGAGGCGACAGCGGCAAGGAACCGAAACTCCATCGGTGACAGAATGGAGAAAAAAACCTTGGGAGAAACCAGGCTCAGTTGGGGGGCCAGTTCTCCTCTGACCAGACGAAACCAGTAGTTCAATTCCAGGCTGCAGCAAAGTCAGATTGTGCAGAAGAATCATCTGTTTCCTGTGGTCTTGTCCTGGTGCTCCTCTGAGACAAGGTCTTTACAGGGGATCTGTATCTGGGGCTCTAGTTGTCCTGGTCTCCGCTGTCTTTCAGGGATGTAGAGGTCCTTTCTAGGTGCTGATCCACCATCTGGTCTGGATACGTACTGGATCCGGGTGACTGCAGTGACCCTCTGATCTGGACACAGACTGGATCTGGTGGCCACGGTGACCTCGGAACAAGAGAGAAACAGACTAATATTAGCGTAGATGCCATTCTTCTAATGATGTAGCAAGTACATAGGTTGTTATGGGAAGTGTTTCCGGTTCCGGTTTACCTAATTAATGCAGCCTAAAAATCCTTTAACGGATTTGGATAATACAACTCTAATTCCGGAAAAGTTGGGACGTTTTTTAAATTTTAATAAAATGAAAACTAAAGGAATTTCAAATCACATGAGCCAATATTTTATTCACAATAGAATATAGATAACGTAGCAAATGTTTAAACTGAGAAAGTTTACACTTTTATCCACTTAATTAGCTCATTTAAAATGTAATGCCTGCTACAGGTCTCAAAAAAGTTGCTACGGGGGCAACAAATGGCTAAAAAAGCAAGCAGTTTTGAAAAGATTCAGCTGGGAGAACTGTCGGGTCTCGGGGCTAATCACCTGTCTTTTTGGTGTGGGTGTGTGTGTTGGGATGGTGACTGCTCACCACGTCTGCCTGTTTGTGTTTTCCCCGCCTCCCTTGTTCCCCGTGGTTAACCATAATTGCTCGCCACCTGTTCTCTATGTCCTTCTAATTTTTTCCCCTTTATTATTCCCTGTGTTTCTCTGTCTATTGTCAGACTGTTGTTATTCGTTCCAATAGCTCCGATCATCCAGCAGTTCTTTGTACTCACCCTGTCGTGTCTTGTCCTCAGGCTCCAGTGTGTTTGGCTTATTTCTCTGCTCTAGTTCTTACAAGCCCAGAGCTCCTAGTAGCTTCTGCTGTTCATCCTGTCACTACGAGTGAATCCTATGAAACGTGACTCATCTGCTGTTCATCCTGTCACTACGAGTGAATCCTATGAAACGTGACTCATCTGCTGTTCATCCTGTCACTACGAGTGAATCCTATGAAACGTGACTCATCTGCTGTTCATCCTGTCACTGCGAGTGAAACCTGTGGAGCGTGACTCTTTCTTCTCTGTCTCCGCTTTGTGAATAAAGCCTTGAGTTTACCCGCACCTGAATCCAGCCTGCTTTCTCCTGACAGAACAGTCTGACCATATTATGGATTCAGCGGGATCTGGTCCGCTTCGCGCGCCTCTCGCTCAACAGGGAGTGTTGATCGGGCAGCATGCCACTCAGCTCAACACCACCACGCTGGATGTGGAAGTTCTCAGTGCCCGAGTCTCCGAACTCCTCACACGGGTGGACGATCTTCAGCAAGAGGCAACGAGCCGGGGTCCCGTTCCTCACACCGGTTTGTCACACGAGTCCGAACCCCATGCCAACAATCCACCGGTCTACGATGGCGATCCTAACGCCTGTCAAGCGTTTCTCTCCCAATGCTCGCTGGTGTTTTCTCTGCAGCCCCGGCGTTACGCTAATGAAGAGACCAAGGTGGCTTACGTCCTTACACTCCTCTCGGGCCGTGCCCGCGAATGGGGTATCGCCGTTTGGAGATCGCGGGCTCCCTGTTGTGCCACCTTCGCGGTTTTCAGTCAAGAGATGGCCAAATTGTTTGATCGCTCTGCTCAGGGTGACGAGGCGGCGGCCCAGTTATCACGACTGTCTCAGGGGAGGAGCTCCGTGACTGACTATGCTATCCAGTTCCAGACTTTAGCTGCGGCATGCGGCTGGAATGAGAGCGCGCTGCACGCTCGTTTTCTTGAGGGGTTGGATTTCGCCATTTCGGATGAGCTCGCGGCCATAGAACTCCCGCGGGAATTGGATCGGCTCATTAGTCTCGCGCTCCGCATTGAGGGTCGTCTCAGCCGGCGCCGCAAACAACGGCAAACACCCGCCCCGTGGCGCCACCTAGAGCTCTCTTCAGCCAGTTTAGCCAGCCGACAGCCCTCGCAGGAGGAGCCCATGCAGTTGGGTCGTCTACGGCTTACACCACGGCAGAAGCAGGAGCGTCTGTTGTCGGGGGCGTGTCTATACTGCGGCAAGGGAGGCCACTTCGCCCTTCAGTGCCCATTAAAGGGCCAGGGTCCACCAGTGAGGCGGAGCGTCCTGGTGGGCACTGTTCTCAGCTCAAGCTCTCCTGCAACACGCACTCAGCTGCCGTTCCAACTCTCCTTCCAGAGTCATTCACACACTGGACTCGCCCTTGTGGACTCAGGGGCTGAGGGGAACTTCCTTGATGCTGCCTCTGCTCAACGTTGGAAGATCCCGCTTGTTCCTTTGGCTAGCCCCGTTTCAGCATGGTCATTAGCTGGCCGTCCCCTTACCACCATCACCCACGTCACTCCTAAGATAGACCTCCATATTGCTGGCAGTCATCATGAGCGGATTGAACTGTTTATTATTGATTCCCCTAAGGCTCCTTTAGTTCTGGGACACCCATGGTTGCACAAGCACAATCCCCACATTGATTGGGTCTATAATTCTGTTTTAGCCTGGAGTCAGTCTTGTCACGTGTCATGTTTGGGTGCTGCTTTTTGTCCTGTCTCTGTGTCTTGTGTTCCTCAGGAGGATCCCTCTGACCTGACTGGTGTTCCGGCGGAGTACCACGATCTTCGGGCGGTCTTCAGTAGGGCCCGGGCCACCTCGCTACCTCCGCATCGCCCCTACGACTGTGCCATTGATCTCCTCCCGGGCTCTTCTCCGCCTAAGGGTCGTTTATATTCCCTTTCAGGTCCAGAGAGAGAGGCCATGGACAAGTACATACGTGAATCACTTCAGGCTGGGCTCATCCGCCATTCCTCCTCTCCCGCTGGTGCAGGGTTTTTCTTTGTTCAGAAGAAGGACGGCTCCCTGCGCCCTTGTATTGATTACAGAGGTTTGAATGACATTACTATCAAGAACAGGTACCCCCTACCTTTAATGTCTTCTGCTTTTGAATTGTTACAGGGAGCTCGGGTCTTCACCAAGTTAGACCTGCGCAACGCCTACCACTTGGTGCGCATTCGGGAGGGGGATGAGTGGAAGACGGCATTTAACACCCCTTCGGGACACTACGAGTACTTGGTTCTTCCGTTTGGTCTGACCAATGCTCCAGCCGTTTTCCAGGGACTCGTCAACAGCGTGTTGGGTGACATGATTAATCATTTTGTCTTTGTGTATTTGGATGATATTTTGATTTTTTCTTCTTCTCTCCAATTACACACCCAGCATGTCAGACGGGTTCTCCAGCGGTTACTAGAGAACCAGTTGTTTGTCAAGGCGGAGAAGTGCGAATTCCACGCTGAGTCTGTTACGTTCCTTGGCCATATTATTTCTACGGAGGGGATCAAGCCTGATCCCGCTAAGATTGAAGCTGTTGCCCAGTGGCCGGTCCCTGACTCCCGGAAGGCTCTGCAGCGTTTCCTGGGTTTTGCCAACTTCTACCGGCGTTACATCCGGAATTTTGGTCAGATCGCTGCACCGCTGACAGCCTTAACCTCCACTAAGGTGTCTTTCAGGTGGAACCGGGAAGCGCAGGTAGCCTTTGACATTTTAAAGTCCCGTTTTGTCTCTGCACCTATTCTGATGGTTCCAGATCCGGAGGCCCAGTTCATTGTCGAGGTTGATGCTTCTGACGTTGGGGTTGGCGCAGTTCTATCTCAGCGTTCCCTCCATGATGGGAAGGTTCATCCTTGTGCATTCTTCTCTAGTCGTCTCAGCCCTGCAGAACGTAACTATGACATCGGCAACAGAGAGCTGCTGGCGGTACGATTGGCCTTGGGTGAGTGGCGTCATTGGTTGGAGGGGTCAGCGCAGCCCTTCTTGGTCTGGACGGATCACAAGAACCTTGAATACATCCGTTCGGCCAAGAGGCTGAGCTCGCGTCAGGCCCGCTGGGCGCTCTTCTTTGCCAGATTCAATTTCACCCTCTCGTACCGGCCGGGATCAAAGAACACCAAGCCTGATGCCCTCTCTCGCCTGTTCGGTGCTCCGGGGGAAGAGTTTGCGGCCGAGGCCATCCTTCCTGAGGGGGTGGTGGTCGGGGCTCTTTCGTGGGGTATCGAGCAGCGAGTTGAGGAGGCCGGTCGAGGGGTGCAGGTGCCGGGAGAGTGTCCGGCGGGCAGGTTGCTGGTGCCGGCTGCGCTGCGCTCTGAGGTCCTTGAGTGGGGTCACTCATCCAGGTTAGTCTGCCATCCAGGTATTCGGAGAACGTTGTCTGCCATCCGACAGCGTTTTTGGTGGCCTACTATGGCCGCAGATGTTAGACAGTTTGTGTTGGCCTGCCCCACATGTGCCCAAAGTAAGCCTGTCAATCGCCCTCCTGATGGTCTACTGCATCCTCTCCCTATCCCTTCCCGTCCTTGGTCACACATTGCCCTTGATTTCGTCGCTGGGCTTCCTCCGTCGAAGGGAAACACTGTAATTCTCACGGTGGTGGATCGCTTTTCCAAAGCGGTTCATTTTATTCCCCTGCCCAAGCTACCCTCCGCCCAGGAGACCGCCCAACTGGTGGTGGATCACGTCTTCCGTCTCCACGGGTTACCGGTGGATGTGGTTTCTGATAGGGGTCCCCAGTTCGTCTCCCGGTTCTGGAGGGAATTTTGTAGACAGATTGGGGCCTCTGCTAGTCTGTCATCTGGTTTTCATCCTCAGACCAATGGGCAGTGTGAGCGGGCCAACCAGGATCTAGGAAGAATGCTCCGCTGTCTAGCATCCAACAATCCGAGTTCCTGGTGTCAGCAGCTCTCCTGGGCAGAATACGCCCATAACACCCTTCCTGCGGCCGCGTCAGGTATGTCCCCTTTTGAGTGTGCTGTTGGTTATAATCCACCTCTGTTCCCATCACAGGAACCCGACGCAGCGGTTCCATCCGCCCTGGCTTTCGTCCAGCGCTGCCGTCGCACCTGGGAGAGAGTCAGGAGGATTTTGGTCCAAGCCTCTGACAGAACCAAGGCTGCAGCTGATCGTCGCCGGTCCTCTCCTCCTACCTATGTGTGTGGTCAACGGGTTTGGCTCTCTACCAAGGATCTGCCTCTCCGGGCGCCTTCTCGTAAGCTGGCACCCAGATTCATTGGGCCTTTCCGCATCACCAAGGTGGTTAGTCCGGTGGCGATCAGGCTCAAGCTCCCTCCTACTCTTGGTCGGGTTCACCCGGTGTTTCATGTTTCCAGGGTCAAGCCTGTGTTCTCTTCCCCCCTTAATCCTGCTTGCAGTCGCCCCACCCCCCCACCCCCTCGTCTTGTGGATGGATCTCCTACCTATACGGTTAAGAGATTACTCGATGAGCGGCGCCGCGGCAGGGGGTTTCAGTATCTTGTGGACTGGGAGGGGTATGGTCCAGAGGAGAGGTGTTGGGTGCCGTCCCGGGACATTCTGGACCGTTCGTTGATTGAGGACTTCCGGCGGCATCGAGGTAGGCCCCTTCCTAGAGCGCCAGGTGACGCTCCTGGGAGGGGGGGTACTGTCGGGTCTCGGGGCTAATCACCTGTCTTTTTGGTGTGGGTGTGTGTGTTGGGATGGTGACTGCTCACCACGTCTGCCTGTTTGTGTTTTCCCCGCCTCCCTTGTTCCCCGTGGTTAACCATAATTGCTCGCCACCTGTTCTCTATGTCCTTCTAATTTTTTCCCCTTTATTATTCCCTGTGTTTCTCTGTCTATTGTCAGACTGTTGTTATTCGTTCCAATAGCTCCGATCATCCAGCAGTTCTTTGTACTCACCCTGTCGTGTCTTGTCCTCAGGCTCCAGTGTGTTTGGCTTATTTCTCTGCTCTAGTTCTTACAAGCCCAGAGCTCCTAGTAGCTTCTGCTGTTCATCCTGTCACTACGAGTGAATCCTATGAAACGTGACTCATCTGCTGTTCATCCTGTCACTGCGAGTGAAACCTGTGGAGCGTGACTCTTTCTTCTCTGTCTCCGCTTTGTGAATAAAGCCTTGAGTTTACCCGCACCTGAATCCAGCCTGCTTTCTCCTGACAAGAACATCTAGTGATTAATTAAGTTAATTGATATCAGGTCTGTAACATGATTAGCTATAAAAGCTTTGTCTTAGAGAAGCAGAGTCTCTCAGAAGTAAAGATGGGCAGAGGCTCTCCAATCTGTGAAAGACTGCGTAAAACAATGTTCCTCAATGTCAAATTGCAAAGGCTTTGCAAATCTCATCATCTACAGTGCATAACATCATCAAAAGATTCAGAGAAACTGGAGAAATCTCTGTGCGTAAGGGACAAGGCCGGAGACCTTTATTGGATGCCCGTGGTCTTCGGGCTCTCAGACGACACTGCATCACTCATCGGCATGATTGTGTCAATGACATTACTAAATGGGCCCAGGAATACTTTCAGAAACCACTGTCGGTAAACACAATCCGCCGTGCCATCAGCAGATGCCAACTAAAGCTCTATCATGCAAAAAGGAAGCCATATGTGAACATGGTCCAGAAGCGCCGTCGTGTCCTGTGGGCCAAGGCTCATTTAAAATGGACTATTTCAAAGTGGAATAGTGTTTTATGGTCAGACGAGTCCAAATTTGACATTCTTGTTGGAAATCACGGACGCCGTGTCCTCCGGGCTAAAGAGGAGGGAGACCTTCCAGCATGTTATCAGCGTTCAGTTCAAAAGCCAGCATCTCTGATGGTATGGGGGTGCATAAGTGCATACGGTATGGGCAGCTTGCATGTTTTGGAAGGCTCTGTGAATGCTGAAAGCTATATAAAGGTTTTAGAGCAACATATGCTTCCCTCCAAACAACGTCTATTTCAGGGAAGGCCTTGTTTATTTCAGCAGGACAATGCAAAACCACATACTGCAGCTATAACAACAGCATGGCTTCGTCGTAGAAGAGTCCGGGTGCTAACCTGACCTGCCTGCAGTCCAGATCTTTCACCTATAGAGAACATTTGGCGCATCATTAAACGAAAAATACGTCAAAGCAGCCACGAACTCTTCAGCAGCTGGAAATCTATATAAGGCAAGAATGGGACCAAATTCCAACAGCAAAACTCCAGCAACTCATAGCCTCAATGCCCAGACGTCTTCAAACTGTTTTGAAAAGAAAAGGAGATGCTACACCATGGTAAACATGCCCCGTCCCAACTATTTTGAGACCTGTAGCAGAAATCAAAATTGAAATGAGCTCATTTTGTGCATAAAATTTTAAACTTTCTCAGTTTAAACATTTGCTATGTTATCTATGTTCTATTGTGAATAAAATATTGGCTCATGTGATTTGAAAGTCTTTTAGTTTTAATTTTATTAAAATTTAAAAAACGTCCCAACTTTTCCGGAATTCGGGTTGTAAAAGCATATTAGTATGTTATGTGTATGCCAGGTTAAAGAGATGGGTCTTTAATCTAGATTTAAACTGCAAGAGTGTGTCTGCCTCCCGAACAATGTTAGGTAGGTTATTCCAGAGTTTGGGCGCCAAATAGGAAAAGGATCTGCCGCCTGCAGTTGATTTTGATATTCTAGGTATTATCAAATTGCCTGAGTTTTGAGAACGTAGCGGACGTAGAGGATTATAATGTAAAAGGTGCTCCTTCAAATACTGAGGTGCTAAATCATTCAGGGCTTTATAAGTAATAAGCAATATTTTAAAATCTATACGATGTTTGATAGGGAGCCAGTGCAGTGTTGACAGGACCGGGCTAATATGGTCATACTTCCTGGTTCTAGTAAGAACTCTTGCTGCTGCATTTTGGACTAGCTGTAGTTTGTTTACTAAGCGTGCAGAACAACCACCCAATAAAGCATTACAATAATCTAACCTTGAGGTCATAAATGCATGGATTAACATTTCTGCATTTGACATTGAGAGCATAGGCCGTAATTTAGATATATTTTTGAGATGGAAAAATGCAGTTTTACAAATGCTAGAAACGTGGCTTTCTAAGGAAAGATTGCGATCAAATAGCACACCTAGGTTCCTAACTGATGATGAAGAATTGACAGAGCAACCATCAAGTCTTAGACAGTGTTCTAGGTTATTACAAGCAGAGTTTTTAGGTCCTATAATTAACACCTCTGTTTTTTCAGAATTTAGCAGTAAGAAATTATTCGTCATCCAGTTTTTTATATCGACTATGCAATCCATTAGTTTTTCAAATTGGTGTGTTTCACCGGGCCGTGAAGAAATATAGAGCTGAGTATCATCAGCATAACAGTGAAAGCTAACACCATGTTTCCTGATGATATCTCCCAAGGGTAACATATAAAGCGTGAAGAGTAGCGGCCCTAGTACTGAGCCTTGAGGTACTCCATACTGCACTTGTGATCGATAGGATACATCTTCATTCACTGCTACGAACTGATGGCGGTCATATAAGTGTGTGTGTATGTGTGTCTCTGTGTGTGTGTGTGTGTGTGTGTGTGCCTGGTGTTTCCAATGTTATTGGGACCAAATGTCTCCACAAGGACAGTAATACCAGTAAATTCTGACCTTGTGGAAACTATTTATGGTCCCCATGAGGAAACAAGCTTATAAATCACACAGGGTTTTGAGAATCTAAAAATGCCTGTAGTTTTCTGTAGAGTTAGAGTAAGGATAGAAAGTACAGTTTGTACAGTAAGAACCATTACACATATGAGGCCCAAATGCAAGAATGTGTGCTCAGGGGCGGACTGTCCATCGGGAGCACCGGGACATTTCCGGTGGCCTGACGGTCATTCTGGGCTGCCGGGTGCCGCTGTAAAAGCAAAGGAGGAGCAGAGAAGGACAGGTAAAAAGGAGAAAAGCCCTGGCCACAGACGCAGCAAGTTGCTGCAAAATCCCAGCCATGTTCGCAGTAAGGGAGCAGGTCGGTCAGAATTACATTTATATTTACTAGAGATGGGACGGTTCTCTGAAAAAAACGTTCACCCTTCAGTTCTCCACACACGGTTCGGCATGCCCTGTTCAACGTAAATCTGACAAAGTATCTGTAATATGGTTTACTATAAATAACACGTAAAACAAACAGGGTTCAGATAATATATGTTTCTGTTGATGGATGCGCATTCTGGATTCCCAGACATTACAACAACACGCACACGCACACACCCACGCTCTCTCACACACACGCGCGCTCGCACACACACACACACACACAGTGGCTGTGATGAGTGTGGTTTCTGGTGTTGTGAATGTGTCTGTGAGTTTGTGAATTGTCAGAGCATGTTTCTTCTTTTTATAGATATGGAGTGTGTTTTTTACTGTCTGTGTCGAGCAGATGATTTGTTTGTTTGTGTGAAGAACATGAGAACATTGACATCATCCAAAGGTCTTTCTCCAGATGTTGTTTTATGGTTTGTAGATCAGATTGTTGTTTTTCATTACAGACATTTCAGAAGAACAAAAATATTCAATGCCAAAACACAAAGTGCCTTTATCCTGACGTCAGCCAGCAGAGATCCAAAATACTGTTTAATAAGTCCTGAATGATTCCTCACATCAGACTCATCTGATCTCCACTCATCCACCCAGAACGTCTCAGCATTTAGTGACATGATTCACGTTCATTCATTCACACTTTCATCCTACAGAGAAGCATCACAAGCGATTATCAACCTCATCAACACCATGAAAATCATAGAAACACCCTAACAATTATAGAAGCACCCTGACAGCCATAGAGAAACATGGTGTTAAATCTGAAGATATAAGAAGATGTTAAATGTGTTGATGAACTGATGAACACTGAGATGTTTCCAGATGGAGATCAGAGATGACTCCTTCTCGAAGACAGACAGAAGGAGCCGAAGATGAGATGAGATGACCATCATTCCAGCCGCGTGAAATCACAGCGCTGTCAAAATCAGAAACAGGAAAGTGGTTCATCTGTGACCCGTCTGATCTCCAGAAAGTGAGACTAAACTCATGCCTTACTCACAAAGAGCCGTGACTCACATCCAGCTCATGAAGCCCAAGTCTGCTTACAATTTCCTGACTGCAGGAACTTCCTGTTAGCTTGCACGCTAGTGTTCAGGACCTCGCTAAAACATTTTACAGCGAGATCTCATTTGTTAACATTTATTAATATATTAAGTATCAATGAGCTGTATATTTTACAGACCTTTGTTAATGTTAGTTACTAAAAAATAATGTTAGTTCACAGTGCAACTTTTATCTTAATGTATTAATACATTTAAAAATTAATAAAGAATTTGTGTAAAGTACAGTTATAACCAAGTATTTGTTTTTGATTCTTGAACAAGAGATTAAAACACAAAACAAAATGATTCTTTATTCAGTTAATAAGAAAGCTGTTAAAACAGCATCTGTGAATCTTTAACCTGTTTGTCATTTTTAGCCTGACCGCTGAAAGTGTTTTCTTTTCTTATATTACGGTAGGTTTGAATACACTTCTTCTTTATTGAAATTCAATTGAGAAACAAGGAAATACGTATCATGTATCCTCTGTGTTCATCTGTGCTGGAAATACATCGGCACTGTATGTTCACAAAGATACGAGACGTGAGGAAGACGAGCAGATCCTCTAATGAACAGCCTTTTATGGGAATGTGTGTGTTTGGGAGACATGTGTAATTAAACCCCATACATGCATCTGAGTCTCTATCTGTGTGTCTCTAGAGGAGCGTCTCAGGAACGTCACGAACTCATCAGGGACTGGAGGAGGTCATGAGAAACATCTCCACTGGCAGATCTACAGAAAAGCTTTTGTTGTGGAGGGAATCTGAGTTAGTTATAGTAAACACACTCCACTTTCACTCACCCGCACCGTTGATATGCCACGAAAGCGAGCGGCGGTCAGTGGGTTAATGAAGACCACTTGTCCAAACAGTGTGTGTCGTCTGGAGCTGCTGGAGGCTCGTTCCTCACTGCGCTCCAGTCAAATGAAAGTCTGCTAATTGACACCAGTTGTGCTGGTAAACTCACCGCTGGAGCTCCAGGGCTCGTTGGTGAGCAAGCTCATGTTCAGATTCATGTGAATCTGCCCCGTCGTGGTTTTTGAAAAACTCAATTGAAAGACGCTTTGACTGATACTGAGAACCGAGCTCTTTAACGTCCCTTATTATCAGACTCTTCTGGAGAATTATCAGTAGAAAGAAACGTCACTGGTGATAAAGCAGCCATCATGTACTAACTTTCATTATAACAGTTAGTTTGAGTGGAGAGGCGGTGTGTCAGAAACTGACATTCAGTCAGTTCTAGACATTTATTAATAGCATTATATGCAATGCATAATGTTATGGAAGCTTGTTTTGTTTTTTCACCACAGTTCTTAAAAAAAAACTAAATTGCAAGATATAAACTCAGAATTGCAAGATATAAACTCAAAATTTCAAGATATAAAGACAAAATTGAGATATAAACTCAGAATTAAGATATAAACTCATAATTACAAGATATAAACTAAAAATTGCAAGATATAAACTCAGAATTAAGGTCTAAACTAAAGATTGCAAAAAATAGATTTAGAATTGAGATATAAACTCAAAATTTCAAGATATAAACTAAAAAAATTGTCAAATATAAACTCAGAATTAAGATATAAACTCAGAAATAAGATAGAAACTCAAAATTTCAAGACATCAACTCAAAATTGCAAGATATAAACTCAAAATTGAGATATAAACTCAGAATTAAGATATAAACTCAAAACTTCAAGACATAAACTCAAAATTGCAAGATATAAACTCAGAATTAAGACATAAACTCAGAATTAAGACATAAACTCAGAATTGCAAGATATAAACTCAGAATTAAGATATAAACTCAGAATTAAGACATAAACTCAGAATTAAGACATAAACTAAAAATTGCAAGATATAAACTCAGAATTAAGATATAAACTCAGAA
This sequence comes from Carassius carassius, assembly GCF_963082965.1. Classification (NCBI taxonomy): domain Eukaryota; kingdom Metazoa; phylum Chordata; class Actinopteri; order Cypriniformes; family Cyprinidae; genus Carassius; species Carassius carassius. The sequence continues at coordinate 23,433,236 of NC_081803.1, forward strand.
TTGCAAGATATAAACTCAGAATTAAGATATAAACTCAGAATTAAGACATAAACTCAGAATTAAGACATAAACTAAAAATTGCAAGATATAAACTCAAAATTGAGCTATAAACTCAGAATTAAGACATAAACTCAGAATTAAGACATAAACTCAAAATTGCAAGATATAAACTCAAAATTGAGCTATAAACTCAGAATTAAGATATAAACTCAGAATTAAGACATAAACTCAGAATTAAGATATAAACTCAGAATTAAGACATAAACTCAGAATTAAGATATAAACTCAGAATTAAGACATAAACTCAGAATTAAGATATAAACTCAGAATTAAGACATAAACTCAGAATTAAGACATAAACTCAGAATTAAGATATAAACTCAGAATTAAGACATAAACTCAGAATTAAGATATAAAGTCAAAATTAAGACATAAACTAAAAATTGCAAGATATAAACTCAAAATTGAGCTATAAACTCAGAATTAAGATATAAACTCAGAATTAAGACATAAACTCAGAATTAAGATATAAACTCAAAATTAAGACATAAACTAAAAATTGCAAGATATAAACTCAGAATTAAGACATAAACTCAAAATTGCAAGATATAAACTCAAAATTGAGCTATAAACTCAGAATTAAGATATAAACTCAGAATTAAGATATAAACTAAAAATTTCAAGATATAAACTCAAAATTGAGCTATAAACTCAGAATTAAGATATAAACTCAGAATTAAGACATAAACTCAAAATTGCAAGATATAAACTCAGAATTAAGATATAAACTCAGAATTTAGATATAAACTCAGAATTAAGACATAAACTCAGAATTTAGATATAAACTCAGAATTAAGACATAAACTCAGAATTGAGATATAAACTCAGAATTAAGACATAAACTCAGAATTGAGATATAAACTTAGAATTAATAGATATAAACACAGAATTATTAGATATAAACACTATAAACTTTTTTTTATTTAGTGGTGGAAATAGGTTTCTATAGATTGTTTCAACGCTGCTTCAAAGTGATACACAGGACGATAACTGTGTTAATGTTGCAAAATTCATCAACAGTTTCAGCTGTAAAGCAGCTCTGTAGAATACAATAGTGTCAGATTCAGATCAGTTCAAATCGATTACGTTCAGGTTTTGCTCTCTTGTCAGTGCCTTCAAATCAATGATATTAATCAATATTTGGTGTTTTTTAAACTCTGTTTGTGTGTGAGTTTCAGAGTTTATGTGGATGTGGTGTGTGTGATTGATTTCTCTCCTGCTCTGTTCTCTCTCTCCAGGAACATTCAGAGTGGAGTTTCTCTCTTCAGAGATCAGGGAACGAGAAAGACCGAAAACCTGAACTCGGATGTTCCTGTATGAAATTGGACTCCAAATGGCAGTAAAAACCGAGGTACTTTCTAAAAGACACCTGAGGTTTGGTGCCGTTTCACCATCAAAACTACATGAACGCATCACAATCCCCATCTTCAAACATACAAACTGTTCTTGACTGATTATATGTTTGTCCAGGAATAGACCAGACTGAATCCAATCCGATCCATTCTCATGAAAAACACTTGACAACTGAAAACAAATACAAATAGTAACAAAGCGGCTTTCAGCAGTTTGAGTCTTATATAAGTGGATGGGTGTTCAGTAAACCGAGCGCAGCTCTTTGTTCATGTTTACAGAATTCCAGTTTCAGAGCTGGAGGGTGAAGCAGAAGCACAAAGGAGTGAAATCCTGGAAAAAGACACCTTGAGGAGCGTCTCTTATATGTTTGTGTGTGAAGCGTGTTTGTTGGCCTGTGGGTGACTATAAGACTCGCTGAACTCTCGCTCTTTTCATTCTACTTTAATTATCAGGCTCAGATATCCACTCATCTGATTACACTGTTTCCTTTAACGTGACAAAGCAGCAGAGAATCATGTGATCTGACAGAATCCACATTCAGACCTTCTGAAGGCCTCAGATTTAACACAGATCTTGATCAGACGCAACGTGAGTGTGTGTGTGTGTGTGTGTGTGTGTGTGTACCATAGCCTGACCCTAATCCATTAACACTAATACTGCAAGAAATTATGTTCCTCCTCAGTATTCTTGTCTTGTTTTCCAAGACACATCCTTTTCATTTCTAGCAATGAAAAATAAAAAATATATATTCTTAAATTTTTATGCTATACAAACGATAACATCCCGAGAAGTAGTTTTTGGGAGGTTATGTCATGTCTAACCCACTTTTGGGAACAAATTTGTCCCTGAAACTTGGTTAAGTACAAGCACAAGCACATGATGGCATCAGCATTGCATTTCTTCGGCACTTCAAAGCGTTGAAGTGAAATCAAAGGAATTCCGAGTGAAATTAGCAGCAGATGGAAGCAGACTAGAGCGCAGACAGACCAAACAAATCAGACACAGCCGATCTCACAGGATCTAAACAAATCATTCCACTCATATTTGTTTATTCACCGTCTGGACCTCTCACACACCCACCACACACACACACACACACACAGTGACTGTTCTGTTTAAACCACATTAGTTCAGCTCAGAACTCCAGCGATATGTTGTTTCATCTTCACTGGCTGACGAAGAGAAGACTCCAAACACTCAACACACACACTTGATCACACATACACACACACACATTCACACTCACACACACATTCACAGTTGCTCACACACACTTGATCACACATACACACACACACACACATTCATACTCACACATACATTCACAGTCGCTCACACACACTTGATCACACACACACACACACGTTTGTTCTCGTGTAAAAAAAGTGTGTTCATCCCATAGGCGTAATGGTTTTTATACTGTACAAACTGTATACTCTCTCACACACATTCACACTCTCTCACACACACATTCACACTCTCTCACACACACATTCACACTCTCTCACACACATTCACACTCTCTCACACACATTCACACTCTCTCACACACACATTCACTCTCTCTCACACACATTCACACTCTCTCACACACATTCACACTCTCTCACACACACATTCACACTCTCTCTCACACACATTCACACTCTCTCACACACATTCACACTCTCTCACACACACATTCACACTCTCTCACACACATTCACACTCTCTCACACACACATTCACACTCTCTCACACACATTCACACTCTCTCACACACACATTCACACTCTCTCACACACACATTCACACTCTCTCTCACACACATTCACACTCTCTCACACACATTCACACTCTCACACACACATTCACACTCTCTCACACACACATTCACACTCTCTCACACACATTCACACTCTCTCACACACACATTCACACTCTCTCACACACACATTCACACTCTCTCACACACATTCACACTCTCTCACACACACATTCACACTCTCTCACACACACATTCACACTCTCTCACACACACATTCACACTCTCTCTCACACACATTCACACTCTCTCACACACACATTCACACTCTCTCACACACATTCACACTCTCACACACACATTCACACTCTCTCACACACACATTCACACTCTCTCACACACATTCACACTCTCTCACACACACATTCACACTCTCTCACACACATTCACACTCTCTCACACACACATTCACACTCTCACACACACATTCACACTCTCTCACACACATTCACTCTCTCTCACACACATTCACACTCTCTCTCACACATTCACACTCTCTCACACACATTCACACTCTCTCACACACACATTCACACTCTCTCACACACATTCACACTCTCTCACACACATTCACTCTCTCTCACACACATTCACACTCTCTCACACACATTCACACTCTCTCACACACACATTCACACTCTCTCACACACATTCACTCTCTCTCACACACATTCACACTCTCTCACACACATTCACACTCTCTCACACACATTCACACTCTCTCACACACATTCACACTCTCTCACACACACATTCACACTCTCTCACACACATTCACACTCTCACACACACATTCACACTCTCTCACACACATTCACTCTCTCTCACACACATTCACACTCTCTCACACACATTCACACTCTCTCACACACATTCACACTCTCTCACACACATTCACTCTCTCTCACACACATTCACACTCTCTCACACACATTCACACTCTCTCTCACACACATTCACACTCTCTCACACACACATTCACACTCTCTCACACACACATTCACACTCTCTCACACACATTCACACTCTCTCACACACACATTCACACTCTCTCACACACACATTCACACTCTCTCACACACATTCACACTCTCTCACACACACATTCACACTCTCTCACACACACATTCACACTCTCTCACACACACATTCACACTCTCTCACACACATTCACACTCTCACACACACATTCACACTCTCTCACACACATTCACACTCTCTCACACACACATTCACACTCTCACACACACATTCACACTCTCTCACACACACATTCACACTCTCTCACACACATTCACACTCTCTCACACACACATTCACACTCTCTCACACACACATTCACACTCTCTCACACACATTCACACTCTCTCACACACACATTCACACTCTCTCACACACACATTCACACTCTCTCACACACACATTCACACTCTCTCTCACACACATTCACACTCTCTCACACACACATTCACACTCTCTCACACACATTCACACTCTCTCACACACACATTCACACTCTCTCTCACACACATTCACACTCTCTCACACACACATTCACACTCTCTCACACACACATTCACACTCTCTCACACACATTCACACTCTCTCACACACACATTCACACTCTCTCACACACATTCACACTCTCTCACACACATTCACACTCTCTCATATACATATTCACACTCTCACACACACACACATTCACACTCTCTCACACACACATTCACACTCTCTCACACACACATTCACACTCTCTCACACACATTCACACTCTCTCTCACACACATTCACACTCTCTCACACACACATTCACACTCTCTCACACACACATTCACACTCTCTCACACACATTCACACTCTCTCACACACACATTCACACTCTCTCACACACACATTCACACTCTCTCACACACATTCACACTCTCTCACACACACATTCACACTCTCTCATATACATATTCACACTCTCACACACACACACATTCACACTCTCTCACACACACATTCACACTCTCTCACACACACATTCACACTCTCTCACACACACATTCACACTCTCTCTCTCACACATTCTCACTCTCTCACACACATTCACACTCTCTCACACACACATTCACACTCTCTCACACACATTCACACTCTCTCACACACACATTCACACTCTCTCTCACACACATTCACACTCTCTCTCACACACATTCACACTCTCTCACACACACATTCACACTCTCTCTCACACACATTCACACTCTCTCTCACACATTCACACTCTCTCACACACATTCACACTCTCTCACACACACATTCACACTCTCTCTCACACACATTCACACTCTCTCTCACACACATTCACACTCTCTCACACACACATTCACACTCTCTCTCACACATATTCACACTCTCACACACACACACATTCACACTCTCTCACACACATTCACACTCTCTCACACACACATTCACACTCTCTCACACACACATTCACACTCTCTCTCACACACATTCACACTCTCTCACACACACATTCACACTCTCTCTCACACACATTCACACTCTCTCTCACACACATTCACACTCTCTCACACACACATTCACACTCTCTCACACACACATTCACTTTCTCTCACACACATTCACACTCTCTCACACACATTCACACTCTCTCACACACACATTCACACTCTCTCACACACATTCACACTCTCTCTCACACACATTCACACTCTCTCACACACACATTCACACTCTCTCACACACACATTCACACTCTCTCACACACATTCACACTCTCTCACACACACATTCACACTCTCTCACACACACATTCACACTCTCTCACACACATTCACACTCTCTCACACACACATTCACACTCTCTCATATACATATTCACACTCTCACACACACACACATTCACACTCTCTCACACACACATTCACACTCTCTCACACACACATTCACACTCTCTCACACACACATTCACACTCTCTCTCTCACACATTCTCACTCTCTCACACACATTCACACTCTCTCACACACACATTCACACTCTCTCACACACATTCACACTCTCTCACACACACATTCACACTCTCTCTCACACACATTCACACTCTCTCTCACACACATTCACACTCTCTCACACACACATTCACACTCTCTCTCACACACATTCACACTCTCTCTCACACATTCACACTCTCTCACACACATTCACACTCTCTCACACACACATTCACACTCTCTCTCACACACATTCACACTCTCTCTCACACACATTCACACTCTCTCACACACACATTCTCACTCTCTCACACACACATTCACACTCTCTCACACACACATTCACACTCTCTCACACACATTCACACTCTCTCACACACACATTCACACTCTCTCATATACATATTCACACTCTCACACACACACACATTCACACTCTCTCACACACACATTCACACTCTCTCACACACATTCACACTCTCTCACACACACATTCACACTCTCTCTCACACACATTCACACTCTCTCTCACACACATTCACACTCTCTCACACACACATTCTCACTCTCTCACACACACATTCACACTCTCTCTCACACACATTCACACTCTCTCACACACACATTCTCACTCTCTCACACACACATTCACACTCTCTCACACACACATTCACACTCTCTCTCACACACATTCACACTCTCTCACACACACATTCACACTCTCTCACACACATTCACACTCTCTCACACACACATTCACACTCTCTCTCACACACATTCACACTCTCTCTCACACACATTCACACTCTCTCACACACACATTCACACTCTCAGGCTTTAATAAAGTTTACCCAAGAAGCAGGCAGGAATGAACCTGATGCCCTATGATTCCTATTCTTTCTGAAAACAAAGCACTCGTAATTATGACTTCAGAAGGAAGTTTCCAGAGTTTCTGGAAGTAGGAAGATTCCTGACAGAGGCGGATCTGATCGACCGGACCAGTGAGGAAATACACACACACACACACACACACACACACACACACACACACACCCATCAGAGCCTTCAGCCTGATGATGATGATGATGATGATGAACACGACTATTGTTTCAGAGATTCCACAGAAACCGAGACACTCTTTAAACACGTGATTCCCATTCAGTTTCTAGTAATTACACATTCATGTGAAAACAAGAAAGTCCTACGCATCATAAAGACGGGATTTACAGTAATTATATAAATAATGCTGCTTCTATTATAATGCATAATTGCCGGTCTTCAGCTCCTCATACACAAACAGAACCTGATATAGAAAGAAAGAGCTCAGAAACTCATGATGGTTTACCGCCGTCACATCAGGAGGAATCATGTTCTCCTTGATCTGCACGGATGAACGGCTTCATTGTGCCATCAAACATACGGTAACATTCACAACAAAGAAAGAAAAGTCGATCTGTGACATCAAGGGTGAACATCACATGACCTCATTTACATATCAATTGACCAATCCGGTCACAGTGAGGTCATGAGGAGGAAGTGTGATCGATGCTATTATCCCTGCAGCGTATGAGCACTGATTGTTTGATGAATCTGTCATGATAAGGATTAAAACAGAAAAACCTGTTACTCATTTCCCATGTGAAGAGGTGTTTACATCGAAGCAAAGAAAAAACACCTGCTTCACCGTCAGGTGAAAAATAATCTAGAAAACCGAAATCACAATGATGTCAGAGAGAAAGAGATTTTACAAAGCCCTGAAAAAAATTGAAAAAATTCTGCTGATTTGCAATGAAACCAAAGTTTGATGATGATGAATTCAAAAATATAAATAACAAGTTTTTAATCATGTTCAGTTTTGTCACAAAATAAGAGTGAAAAGTCAATCTCAAATCTAAAACATTTCTGATTTAATGACTAAAAGAAGTATTCAAATACAACTTAAATCTGCAAACGGAGTGGAAAAATATGTTCAGATGCTCCGTTCAATGTCAAATAACTTATGGTATAACCACTTAAAATGTGTTCAGATGATATACAAAGTAACTTAAGTTATCATTTTAAATCAAGCACAAACGCTTACCTTTTAAAAACCCCATTATTGCTTGTTTTAATGTTGAATTTCAAGTTGTGGTAAGTCATCGCAGCAATCATGTTTGAAATCTGTGATTTTATGTGGCTGTTTGGATGCAGTAAAGCTCGTGTTTGAAATCAGAAAAGTATTTTTAAATGACACAAAATCTCCACGCGTAAAAATGAGCTGAGAATTGATCAAATCTGTCTCAGATTCAGACATCAATCATGTCTTTTTCAAGACAGAAATACTCACCGAAAGCAAAAATGAAACAAAATGCATCATATTTTGTAGTAACGTTTTAACTACTTTTGGAATTGTTAAGAAACAAGTATTGGGTTTCATTCAGCACGTGATGCAGGGCTGTGTAATAAACTGGTTATATAATTTGAAAGATGATATAAATGAGCCCTTTAAGAGCTGAAACAGTGGGAAACTGCAGCCAAGCACACAGCAGCGTGTTTTTGAGAACTTGGTGTTCCATGTTTGTGCTGCGTGTTTCCTGTAGCACTACTTCCTGTTTGGACAGGCCTGATGGGCATTGTGCTGGAGTCGCTCTGCCAGCCCACACTGACAACCAGATGCCTTTCTCTAATTATTGATCATCCGCTCTGTTTAAGAACCACATAACTGATAGTCAACAAAGCATCTGTCCTTCTGTAAAGTCATGATCTCTGCAGGACTGTTTCCATGAAGCACAAGTGCTGTAGGCTCGAGTAGCTGATGGCATCCGCTGGGATCGGTGGGTGTGAGACATCAGAATGCCGCCAAACTGCATGTGAGTTTCCTAAAACAATGACTAAAGGCACTATTGTCTAACATTACCAAGTAACCTAGAAGTGGTGTCAGTGGAAAATTCATTTTAGAGACGGACCATTTCCTTTTTAGGTTATCAAGCAAACTGCTTTAGTATTGGTAACTGTTGGTAATAGTAGTTGATAGTAGTAATTGGTAATAGTGTTGATAACATTTATTTTACTTGAAGTAACTATAATATTTATTATGATAGCCCTAACAGACATTCTAGTGACATGTCAATTTATTGTACTAACCCTAACCTATAGTCTACTAATAAGCTAAAGAGAGTTATGTATAGTCAGTGGATTGTCTAAAATGGAGCATTTTTTCTTATTTATAATTTTCTTTGACATAATGAGCATTATGATGTTGACTTTTGCCTAAAATCTTGATGTTAAACTAAAACACTGATTTGGAAGAACAGTGAACAGATGACACGTAACAGAAATCTTTTATTTAGGAAAATACTTCATAAATAGATTTACATAGTAGTTCATTATACAAACATTGTGGTAATAGTTCCTTCATATAGTACTGGTGCGTAGTGGATGCTCATACATGACGTGGGTGTGTGTGTGTGTGTGTGTGTGGCTTCCGTGGGATTTGTCATGTGTAACTGGAAAGCAGAACGAGGCGTGGTCATGAATCAGATGGACAGGAGGAAGCTGCTGTCATGAGCACATCAACAAGTGTGAAACAAACCTCTATTAATATCTGCGGTGATGATGTGCGCTTCCCTCAACTGGGATTTCCTGTCTATCTTTATCCGCGCCTGATATAGACTCCAGGGTCAAACTTATTTCAGCTCCAGGCTGGAAATATTTTTTAAAAGACCCGACTGACCAAACAAACATCGCAGGCGGTGTGTGTTCGGAGCGGAGCTGAACCTGATCACCAGTCCAACACAGTTCAGTGTCGCTGAGAGAGACTGGATGAATAAATCATCACGGCGAATGCAATGCAGCGTTCACCGATAGGAAACTGAGCTCAACAACAGGAAAGCGACGCTGAGAGATGCTCTGCTGCAGGTCTTCCAACACTTCCTACGGCCGATGAAATTCCTTTGGCTAATTCATAACATATTCGATATTGAAAACACACTCCTGCAATCACGTGTCTCGCTCTAGAACTCTGTCCAGTGAATCTGACCTCTGCTCGTTGATGCAGTTTTCACATCACAGGTACATTTCACTCTCATAGTCACAAATCAGAATCAATAAAGTGCGTGCATCAGAAAGTGTAGTGTAGTTGCATAAGATATCCTGTATTAGCACACAACAAAACATGTTCTGTTTCGCTAATTCAGATAATTTGTGCCGTCTGAGGGGCTGTTCACTCAGGATGTGTTCCTGCATTTAGCTGGTTTTGAATGCAAGAGCACGTCCCGCGTGACCCTCACTCCTGTTCACCAGTTTATTCTGTGAATATTGCATGCATTTCTGTTTAAATAGAAAATTTATGTGTGATTGGGATCAGGATTTCACATTGAACTTCCATATCACCCACGCATCACATACTGAAACCTAGCTGTCATGCATGCTTCACCACAGTCAGGTGAGAACGCTTCGGTTTCTTTTCCTTCTTTGCAGACTCAAGCTTTAATGCCTCTTCTGAATCCATGTGTTTTGGAGTGACAGAGTTTCAAGGCGACCACCGACACCAGCATCAGTCCGAGCGTGAGCACGACGATCACGCTGATCCACAACACTTTCCTGTCCACAGACTCGCAGTGCTCCGGCTTCACGGCGCTCACACTGATCTCAACGCTCTCCGAGTCTCTGGTGTACCAGCAGGTCACGGCGGCGATGTCTGGCACGTTCAGTCTGTCCTGCTGGAGCAACGTGAGGAGGTACGGGTTTCCGCAGCAGCTCAAGGGGTTCGAGCCTACATATAAAGTTCTGAGCGATTTCTGCAGAGCCAAAACCGTGTCGGATGTGAGTGTTACCAAACCGTTATTCTGCAGGTTCAAGGACTCCACCGAAGAGTCTCCACTCCACAGAGAGACCCCCGTGAGCCGGTTCACCGACAGATCCAAAGACTTGAGTTTCTGAAAGAAGGTGAAGTCGACAGCTAAGTTTCGGAGCTGGTTTCCTCTCAGAGAAAGATGGGTGAGGGACATCTCCAAACCTGAGAGAGATGACGTGCCGACATCCACACCGGGATTCATGGACAGATCCAGAATAAGCAGCGGGCTTCCGTGAAACGCTCCTGGTGGAACCGATACGAGACTGTTCTCCGAGAGGTACAGGTAGCTCAGGGTCGGGATAGAGGACAGTCGGATGCAGTCGTGCATTGGACCCTTGAGAGAAGGACAGATGCTGAACAGGTTTTCCTGAAGATGAAGGCTCTGTATGTTGGGGAGCCTTGAGAAGATCCCGGGGTCTAGTATGCTCAGAGCGTTTCCCTGAAGGTGCAAGACTTCCAACGCAGCCAGCGTGTTTTCCCCGAAGGACAAGTTCTGCAGGTTGTTGTAGCTGATGTCCAAGGTTTTCAACGAGTTCAGATGGCCTTCTGAATCCACACTGAAGCTCTCTAAACAGTTATTGCTGATGTTCAGGCTCTCCAGAGAAGCCACGCTGCTGAAGAACGAGGACGGAATCGCTTTGAACTGGTTGTAGCTCAAGTCCAAGTAGAGCAACTTGGGAAAATCCTGGTGCCTCTGATTAACACAAAGGCAAAGGGGTTTGTCGTGATCGGTGAACAGATACCCGCTGGCCTTCAGGTTCTCCAGCTCTTCTAGTGGACCGGAGCAGTTCACGCTTCTCAAGAGGTTTCTGGACAGGTCCAGGTACACGAGTTTGTTCCTCTCGGGAAGCACGGGGAAATACAGGATTTTATTTTCCCTCAGGTCCAGATACTGAAGCTCGAACTCTAGATCCGAATCAACGGTCTGAAAGCTATTCAGGCTGTTTTTGCTCAAGTTTAGAGTTTTGAGCTGAACGAGGTTGAAGTCTGTGATGCATGAAATGGAGTTCACCGACAGATCGAGTTCTGAGAGTCCCGTCAGCGACTCGAAAGCACCTTCTTCGATTTCTATGATGACGTTATTGTGCAGGTCGATGTTTCTTAGAGCCTGAGATCCGTTGAATGTGTGCCTGCTGATTTTAGTAATGCTGTTCCCGTCTAAAGAGAGGTTGGTGAGGGCCGGGGTGTCGCTCAGGAAATAGTCGCTCATATCCGTGAACAGACCGTTTCCGGACAAATCCAGATGCCGGACTGATTTGAGCGGCCCGACGTGTGTTTTCAGAGCGGCGTAAAGGTCCAGGGAGTTTCCCGATAGATCCAGCACCTCCAAACGACTCGTGTCTTGGAACAGGCCCGGCTGGATGAACTGGATCTTGTTGGCGTGGAGGTTCAGATGCTGGACGGTGGAGAGCCCAGGAAGCTCCCGGTCCGTGAGGTTCTGCAGGAGGTTTCGAGACAGATCGAGGAGGTGGATAGAGGTCGGCAATCGCACCGGGATCCGTCTGAGGTTCAGACCGCTGCAGTCGACATCCTCCTGGACCTTAAACCAACAAGAAAGAGTGCTATTAGCCAACATTATTTACCACAAGTGATGTCCAAACCATACTGACGAACAGTTTTCATTACTCATGACATCATACAGATTCCTGGAATATTTCAACACAATTTACCCCACGTTTTTTAGCGTGACGAATGACTGACAGCAGCTATCTGTGCACCATCTACATGCCTCTCTGGAAAACTGTGGCTCAGGAACAGTGGTTCAGGATTTTCCCTCATCTCTGGGACCGACCCTTCATATCCGCCAGGGTTCAGAGGTCGGCGAGAGGATGGAGACGTAATGGAGCACTGCTGTATTTCATCCTACACAGACTTCCTCTGCACTCATTAGCCGTATGTCACTGATGTCCAAACACATGGTCAGAGGAGACTTCCTGTCACCCTGAACTCACTAACCTGCTATAATCAGTTCATCTTATCACACTCCATGGTTTAGTCTGAGACTCGTAATCGTCCTCACTGGATGCACTGGGAGGATGTTTCTGCCTAATATGGTTCTCTAGTTCTCTATCTGGTCTATGCCAATGTGTGTGAATCTATTTAATCAATACTTAAGCAATTTATAGCCCCTGATGATTGAGTGAGTCAATAGTTGTGTTACAGTAAGTCTTTAAAGCTATAAAACAAATGCAGAGCAACATGGATGATTTAATGAGAAACTATAGAGTTATATTTCAAAGCATTTGAGCATCTGAAGACACTTTTGAGACGTTTTAACTGCACTTGTGGTTTTACTTAATTCAAGCAACTAATTTAACTAATCTGATCGGCACTAGATGTTCAGTTTCTAGGCAAAGAATTGCACATGATATTCAGTCGTTATTGAAAATGTACGTTTAGAGAGAACACCAAAGGGCTGTTTGAATCAGAAGTTGAACACCGAACTGATCAGAGACTCAGAGATGCTTTAACTCACCACTTGACAGAGCGGAGCTTCGGCTCGATGTCTGTACGGAGAGACCTGGTGCACCACGAGCATCAGTATCCAGAGACGCGTCCCCATGATGCTGCAGAGACACAGAAGAGCGAGTGAATGAATGAGGAGGGATGACAGGAACATGACATCACAGCTTCTGTTTTTAACTTGTATGATGTCTGCTGAAGTGGAACACTGAATCGTTCTCGATGTCAATAGATGTGTCACTCCTGTCTCAAATGCACTGGTCTAGTTTCTGTGCTGATATTTGACATGAACAGAAGCACGCCCACACGTGGTGAGCACAGCAGAAATATTAAAGGTTAATCTCCATTACCACATTCTGTGTAAAATATATATATATCAGAGGGTGATGTTTCAGCAGAAATTAACCCTCTGATCTCTAGCAATTACTCATCTTGAGCCAATCAAAGGAAACCCATCAACTGCAAGATCAGAAAAGCAAACATCCGAGACATAAGACTGACTTCAGAGTGAGGTTGCAGTGAAGCGCAGGTGTGTTTGAGGTGTGTCACCTCAGTCGTGTGCTGCTCCGGAGCTGTTGTCCGCTGCTGACCGTCTCATGCTGGTCTCTACAGCTGCATGTGCTCCTCCGTCTCTCTCTGCTCCGCTACACATCCTGCTGTGAGAATATCCTGCAAACACTCTCTTGTTTTTTTCCTTCTGCGCTCAAGCCTTGTATGGGATTGGACCTCCCTCTCCCTCCTCCCTCCTGCTCTCTCTCCCTGTGTGTGTGTGTGTGTGTGTGTGTGTGTGTGTGTGTGTCCTGCTCTCTAATTCTCTCTCTCTCGCTCAATTCAATTCAGTTCAGTTCAATTCAAATGCAGTTTTTTGGCATGACTTGCTAAAGAATTGGCCATTACATGAGCAATGAACAAAAAGGTTCATAAAATACAAAAGCGATGAAGCAATTATTCAATAAAATCAAAAAATAAATACAAAATATTTTTATAAACAACAAGAAAATTAAGGTTTACAAACGTGTGCTCTCTCTCTCTTTCTCTCTGTTCCTAAAACATGTTCAGTACAGTTCCTTATTAATCTTTACTTTGTGTTTCTACTGTAAAATCGTAGTTAACGATGCACCTTATTCAAACTCTCTCTCTCTTTCTTTTTTAACTCTAATCTTTGTTTGCGTCTCATTCCCGCGCGTCATTCAGGATTCCCGGCTGGAAAAACTTTTATTTTCACTCGAGTGCATTGTTTTTGCATGTGTTTTTTGGTTTGTTTGTTTATTTTCTCTTGTTCTTGTGGTTCTTCACGCGCAGTTTGTGTTCTGTGGGATCAAAGCAGAAAGCACCGCGTTACACACAGAGCGCGCGCGTTCACGAAGCATTCACAAACAGACAAACAGGACACCTCCAGGTAACTTATGATTAGTTACCATTCTAATGTCGTGTTTCTAATAACAGACACATTGCTGGTGTTCACTATTGTTCACCAGGATGCGCGTCTCATCAGCGCGCGCGCGCGTGCCTCCATCTAGCGGGTGTTTCATGACATCACTGAGCTCAGAACACTCTCAGGTGATTGACTGATGGTCAGTTCTGTTTCTGGAATAGTGCGGAACACTTAAAGGAACAGTCCAACCTAATAAAAAATTTGTTGAAATTATATGAACTATAAATGAGCAGGGAACAGTGTTTCAAAACGTTATTATGGATTATAGACTCTATGTGTTTGAGTTAAAATCATCTTAATGCTGGATGTGTTTCATCTTTTGTCTTCTCCAGATGTTCACTGATGTACTGGAGTGCTGTGGATTATTGTGATGTTTTTATCAGACTCTCATTCTGACGGCACCCATTCACTGCAGAGCATCCATTGATGAGACATTTCTCCAAATCTGATGAAGAAACAAACTCATCCTGATCTCTGATGAACAGACGATGAGCAGATTTTCATATATTTATTTATTTTTGGGAGAATTATTCCTTTAAGAAATGTAATATACAAACCCGATTCCAAAGAAGTTGGGACACTGTACAAAATGTGAATAAGAACAGAATGCAATGATGTGGAAGTTTCAGATTTCAATATTTTATTCTGAATATATTATTGTGTTGCTTGTTCTCAGCGCTGAATATCATGTCTGTCATTTCATATCTGCATCAAGACACAAACGCGCTATCATCAAGTTTTTCTTAAGACAATTAACGTTAATGTTTCATTTAATTGACCCTAGAATGAAGGCTATATAAATTAAGTTTATGATTTGACACCTGTTTTATAGAAATTCCTCAGCATACTCATAATAAGGGGTAATCACAATTGTTTCACCACATTTACTTATTTAACTGAAATAACTGTTTTTTTATCCGTTTTCAATAGAATTGGCCCAGACTTCTGCAGAAGCTCCTGTGAGTCTGATGACTCCGAGTGTGAGTGATGCTGACCCTTCTAATTTATTTATTTCTAATTTATGATATCAAACTGCAAAACGATAAATGGAAAGTTGACCCAAAAATGGAATAATTGTCATCATTTCTCACTCTCTGTAAGAAACCTGCAAGACTTGCATTGATTTTCCAAACACAAATGAAGATATTTTGAATGAGATAATTTCCTTCCATTGACAATCTACACAACTACCACTTTAATACTTCAAGAAGTTCATAAAGAGATCATAAAACTAATCCCATATTTGTTCATGTCTAGGTAAATTTGATGATGTTGTGTTTTATTAACTATTTTATGTTTCTGTGCAGCACTAAATGAATGTAACTAATTAACCTCTACACATCTGGTATATGCTTTAAAGTTTGGCCATTTGTTCAATAAATGTTGAAATTTATACGTCTGCCTGAAGACTTGATGCATCCAGTATGGTTTTCCGGTCTTGACCCTTACACACAGAGATTGTTCCAGATTCTCTGAATCCTTGGATGATATTATGCACTGTAGAAGATGATAACTTCAAACTCTTTGCAGTTTTTCTCTGAGAAACTCCTTTCTGATACTGCTCCACTATTTTTCGCCGCAGCATTGGGGGAATTGGTGATCCTCTGCCCATCTTGACTTCTGAGAGGCTCTTCCACTCTGAGAGGCTAGTTTATACCCAATCATGTTCCCAATTGACCTAACAAGTTGCAAATTGGTCCTCCAGCTGTTCTTTATATGTACTTTTAACTTTTCCGGCATCTTATTGCTTCCTGTCCCAACTTTTTTTGGAATGTGTAGCTCTCATGAAATCCAAAATGAGCCAATATTTGGCATGACATTTCAAAATGTCTCACTTTCAACATTTGATATATTATCTATATTCTATTGTGAGTAAAATATAAGTTTATGAGATTTGTAAATTATTCCATTTATTTTTTATTTTTTACTCACAATTTGTACAGTGTCCCAACTTTTTTGGAATCGGGTTTGTATATTCACCTTAAATGTATGACCAAATAAGTAAATAAATAAAACAATATGCGCTTCAAAATAAGGCCAAAAAATATACATTTGCTATAATATGCTTAAAAAAAGCAATTAAAAAAATATAATAATTTTTAAATCTGTTTATCATCCACATTTGCATTTAGGCAAGGCAAGTCTATTTATATCACACATTTCATACACAATGGCAATTCAAAGTGCTTTACATGAGAGGAAGTAAAATAATGACAAAAATAAAAATAAAATAAAAAGGAATTTAGACTAAGCTTTCTTTCTAACTCTCCTTTTATTTGACACTTTATATAAGCTCGTCATAATACATGTTTTGCATATTTAACAGATTATTTCCAGCTTCAGAGTGAGATTTCAGCTTCCTTCATGAAGTGAAACCAAAGATATTATCGAGCAGCACAATGATCTGTATGCTGATACACCGGTTTGAGTTCACCTTTGAACAAACTCAAGGGCTAATATTTCATGCATCTAAAACTATTCAAAACAAAAGATGATTTAAAGTGCTATTTTAATCTTATTTCCAAAATTTGAAATGATCATTAGCCTATATATTAATTTTATAAAACTACACAGCAGTAAAATCAGTGGCTTGCTGCTTTTATGAAATCAAAAACTCCCAAATGCTCAATAAACAATTACACAGAATGTGTGTTTATCATAATTATACAATAACGCACAGACTCATCTGGTTTGTTTTATCAAGCCAATATTATAAAAGTTCTACAGTAACCTCTGAAAACATGACAGCAGTTTCCAGAATTCATAGTAAAACACAGCAGACTGTTATTTATGTCATGATAGTTGTGTAATTGTTTGCAGTGAAGCAGTACTAGTGAACAGATAAGGGAAGTGGATTTAATGGGAACAGGAAATGAGTTTCCACGGCAGCCAGTGACATCACTGCTTGTGTATGTGCATAAGCTCCTCCCCCTCAGAACACAGCAGGTATAAACGTGTCGCAGGTGACTCTGTGTTCAATCCTCATCGCTGACTCTCTGAGCGTCCTTCACACAGGTGAGCGCTGATAAATACATGTTTTGCATTTGAAATAATATTTTACTGCTTTTATATAAATGCTGTTGAAAGACAGGAAACATGAAAAGACTGAAAGTTTGGGATAGATGATGCATAATGTGACTGCAGAATTCTTAAGATGTTTACGAGAAAGAGTTTTTTCATCATTTTTAATTAATATGAGCTCATTAAAAAATTCACACGGTTAGTAGAATAAAACTAAAACCATAAAAACCTTTTTTGTTTCTTGAAATCTATGTCATTTTAGTAACATTGAGATGTTATTATAATATATATGTTATAATATACACATTATATATATATAGATAGATAGATAAAATAAAGAAAATAATTAAACTACACGCAACAGCACAAATAAACACAACAGAGCAAAGATAAATAAAACAAACAGTGCTTTTCAGTTTTTTTAGGTATGTCAGATATTAGTTTTTAGGTACAGAAATTGAATAAATTAATGAAATGTAAAATAAAATTGCTTGCATTTGACTATAAATTAAAGATTGATCCTTATTAAAGCAGTGAGTGATTTCCTCGTCTTTTGTTGTTTGATAACATTAAAATCTTTAAGAGAATGCCCGGATCTAAACTCATGATGACATCACTGGATGTGTATTTGTCCTGAGACCTCTCTGAGACACATCTGTTTAAACAAGCAAAGCTTAAATGAGTTTAGTTGAAACACAGATGTTCAGGTCTTTAAACGATGCTGTCGCTCCTCACAGTCGTCATCGTCCAGAATGGGCTTCGGCACCAACGGCGAGCTGATGGACGGCAGGTCAAAGGTCAGCTTCTGCTCGGGCTCGTGTCACGCCGAGCACATCCTGCAGGTGCTGAACTCGTACCGGCGCAGCGGCACCTTCACAGACGTGGTCCTGCAGGTGGACGGATGTGAGTTCCCGTGTCACCGCGCCACGCTCTGCGCCAGCAGCCTCTTCTTCCGCACCATGTTCAGCAGCAGCAGCTACCTGGAGAACCAGCAGCCCGTGGTCAAGCTGCAGGGCATCTCCAGCACAGCCATGGACAACCTGCTGGACTTCATGTACGAGGGCCGGCTGAAGCTGGATGAGGAGAACGTGGAGAGCGTCTTCCAGGCGGCGGATCGGCTGGACGTTCCCGTCCTGTCCAAAGCCTGCGTGCAGTTCCTGCAGGAGCGCGTCTGCCACTCGAACTGTCTGGGACTGATGGACTTCGCCAGTCTGTACGTGCTGCAGCCGCTGCAGGAGCAGTGCCAGACGCTGCTGTACCAGGACTTCCAGGAGGTTCTGCAGCACGACGAGTTCCTCAGTCTGCCCAAAGCCCGTGTGCTGGAGCTGCTGGCCTGCGAGCGTCTGCAGGTGAGCGAGGAGGTTCTGGTGACCGCTGCGCTCCGCTGGGTCCATCAGCGGCCGGACGAGAGGAAGCAGGACCTCAGGGAGCTTCTGGAGCGTCTGCGTCTGCCTCTGCTGGACCCGGCGTTCTTCAGCGCTGCGCTGGAGGCGGATGAGATGGTGCAGGAGTGTGTGGAGCTGCGGCCGCTGCTGCAGGAGGCGCGCATGTACCGTGTGTTTGGACGGGAAGTGCAGTCGGAGCGCACCAAACCCCGCCGGTGAGTCCAGACTACACTGAGCTTTGATTTGGCCCACAACATGCATTAAATCAGCCCACTGGTGCACATATTCATATTCATGACCCTGCAGCACAGAAGCAGTC
>NC_081803.1:23457915-23475415 GCF_963082965.1 Carassius carassius
CTTTTTGCAATTCTAAGTTTATATCTCATATTTACGATAATTCAGAGTTTATATCTAATAATTCTGGGTTTATATCTCACAATTTCTTTCTTTCTTTTTTCTCTGCAATTTACTTTTTTCTTGACATTTTAAGTTTGTATTTCATAATTCTGAGTTTATATCTCATAAATCTGAGTTTGTCATAATTCTGAGTTTATATCTCATAATTCAAATGTGAATATTTATCTCATTTGTGAGATAAAAAGTTGAAATTACGTTTATTATTCCATGAAGGACACATGCTTCCATTAAAACCAGTTTGCAACATCAAATATCATAAATGAAAATACCGAATGACACCAGTAGCCTCGCACATTAAGTTACAAATACCTGAACCTATTTTTACATTAAAACTAAGGTGGATAAGTGAGGTTTCTAGCTGAACTAGATAAAGCAGTTCTTCATTTTTTGATGATAAGATGATCAGTTTCTTACGTTCCACGTGACTGACAAACTCTGTAGCAGAAATGTGAACGCATCACTAATGCACAACAGTCACATAATTGCTTGTTAAATGAAGTCTGGTGATATATTGCCTGTGTGTATTGTGTTTGTGGAAACATTTGCGTTCTATAATACACAATGATTTTTTTCTAGTTATGGACTTGAACTGCTGGAAATCCCAATGTGAATCTGAACCCTGAAATGACTGTGAACATGTTTTTAACCACTTTGTATATATGATTTAAATAAAGACCGCATTATTTTATGAGTTTTTAATGTTTTAAACTGCTTTATAACAACAATATACTGCACAAATAAAAGATGTTGCATGAACGGAGACAGAATTTAAAATCACTATTCTTAGAGATGCATAATGTGGGAAAAACTATTTTCTATCACCTTAAAAAAAAATCTATAACATCACACTGTCATGTGAGCGATGGTTTCGATCCTGTAATTCAATGTTAGTGACTTCATGAAAGCTAATTTGATTATTTCTTAATTTAATGAGTTTATTCATTATCAAAATTTAACAAGTATTTTTCTTTTTTTTTCTCAAAATTGAATGAGTTTTCCCTCTTAAAAAAAAATCGAGATTTGATTATTTAATTTTCAACATTTTATAAAAACTTTTTTTTTAATGATTTTAATCTCTAGATGTTTTTTTTATTTTATTTCTTTATTGCTTGGCCCTAATTCTCTTCCGTAATGAACTGAACGTGAATGTGTTGTTAAATTAATGACAGTACAATTTTAGCTAAAAAAATATAGAATAAAACAATCAAAATAAACATTTAAATAAAATATTTCAATGTTTCTTTTTTATAAACATTTATATATATATATATATATATATATTAAACGGAGCGCGTGTGTTCATAAAATTATAGTTATATAAGCTCAAACTGGTGGACAATTATTATTTTTTATAGGTCAAATATGATACAAAGTCTGCTATGAATGATGAGCTTGTGTCCAGTCAGATCTGTGAACAGATGGTTTCCAGAGAAAGACTAAGACAATACATTAAACACATGTTTCATATTTTTCCACTGAGCTTCCTTTTAAAATAAGCAGTACTTTAGGTTAAGGTCAAGTAGAATGCAGTATGGCATGTTTCAGTGGCTCAGATTACAGATGAATCAGTAGATCTTCTTCTGAGGAAGGACACTGGAGACGGAGCGGCTGTAATGTGGACGAAGAGCTGTGCATCCCTGTGTTTGTTTGTGGTCTCATTAAATCACTTCCACTTCAGACTAACTCTAGATAACATTCGTCACCG
Organism: Carassius carassius; assembly: GCF_963082965.1. Taxonomy (NCBI): domain Eukaryota; kingdom Metazoa; phylum Chordata; class Actinopteri; order Cypriniformes; family Cyprinidae; genus Carassius; species Carassius carassius. Next base: position 23,459,681 of record NC_081803.1, read on the forward strand.
ACACAAATCCTTTCATCCACTTAGAGCAAATATTTGTTATATGTGAGTTATGTGTTTCTTTAAAAGCTTTTAATAATAAAGAGATTCAATGTATAGCACAGCTGATATTGATAGAAAGATGAAGAGCAGACGGTCATTCAAAATGGAAACAAAAACAAACCTGCTTTCATTGTGAATTTGGATTCCAGCCAAATTCATCTGAAGAGTTTACTGAGTTAAGAGTTTAGTCTGGAGTAATTGTGCTGATTATTTCCCAGTAACCCATTACTATGGAAGCTTGTTTCCACCACAGAATAAAAATATTAAAAGACAATTGTAACCGTTTCTCTAACAATTCCAACCTTTTTCCTCAGAATTGCAAGTTATAAAGTTAAAATTGCAGAACATAAATTCGTACTTTTTTCGCAATTGTAAGTTTATATCTTGCCATTCTGACTTTTCTCGCAACAATAGCTTTATATCTTGCTATTCTGACTTTTCTCGCAATCACAAGTGTATATCTCACAATTATAGCTTTTTTGTATCTTGCAATTCTGACTTTTTATCTGGCAATCGCTAGTATATATTTCGCAATTAAAGCTTTTTTATATCTCGCAATTCTGACTTTTTATCTCGCAATTGCAAGTATATATCTCGCAATTAAAGCTTTTTTATATCTCACAATTCTGACTTATCTCGCAATTGCAAGTATATATCTCGCAATTATATCTTTTTTATATCTCGCAATTCTGACTTATCTCGCAATTGCAAGTATATATCTCGCAATTATATCTTTTTTATATCTCGCAATTCTGACTTTTTATCTGGCAATCGCAAGTATATATCTCGCAATTAAAGCTTTTTTATATCTCGCAATTCTGACTTTTTATCTCGCAATTGCAAGTATATATCTCGCAATTAAAGCTTTTTTATATCTCACAATTCTGACTTATCTCGCAATTGCAAGTATATATCTCGCAATTATATCTTTTTTATATCTCGCAATTCTGACTTTTTATCTGGCAATCGCAAGTATATATCTCGCAATTAAAGCTTTTTTATATCTCGCAATTCTGACATTTTATCTGGCAATCGCAAGTATATATCTCGCAATTAAAGCTTTTTTATATCTCACAATTCTGACATTTTATCTGGCAATCACAAGTATATATTTCGCAATTAAAGCTTTTTTATATCTCGCAATTCTGACTTATCTCGCAATTGCAAGTATATATCTCGCAATTCTGACTTTTTATCTGGCAATCGCAAGTATATATCTCGCAATTAAAGCTTTTTTATATCTCGCAATTCTGACATTTTATCTGGCAATCGCAAGTATATATTTCGCAATTATAGCTTTTTTATATCTCGCAATTCTGACTTTTTATCTGGCAATCGCAAGTATATATCTCACAATTATAGCTTTTTTATATCTCGCAATTCTGACTTTTTATCTGGCAATCGCAAGTATATATCTCGCAATTAAAGCTTTTTTATATCTCGCAATCGCAAGTATATATCTTGCAATTATAGCTGTTTTATATCTCACATTTCTGACTTTTTAGCTTACAATTGCAAGTATATATCTCGCAATGAAAGCTTTTTTATATCTCGCAATTCTGACTTTTTATCTGGCATTCGCAAGTATATATCTCGCAATTAAAGCTTTTTTATATCTCACAATTCTGACTTTTTATCTCGCAATTGCAAGTATATATCTCGCAATTATAGCTTTTTTATATCTAGCAATTCTGACTTTTTATCTGGCAATCGCAAGTATATATCTCGCAATTATAGCTTTTTTGTATCTCGTAATTCTGACTTTTTATCTGGCAATCGCAAGTATATATCTCGCAATTAAAGCCTTTTTATATCTCGCAATTCTGACATTTTATCTGGCATTCGCAAGTATATATCTCGCAATTAAAGCTTTTTTATATCTCACAATTCTGATTTTTTATCTCGCAATTGCAAGTATATATCTCGCAATTATAGCTTTTTTATATCTCGCAATTCTGACTTTTTATCTGGCAATCGCAAGTATACATCTCGCAATTATAGCTTTTATATATCTCGCAATCGCAAGTATATATCTCGCAATTATAGCTTTTTTATATCTAGCAATTCTGACTTTTTTTCTCGCAATCGCAAGTACATATCTCGCAATTATAGCTTTTTATATCTCGCAATTCTGACTTCTTTTCGCAATCGCAAGAACATTTCTTGCAATTTTAAGTATATATCTTGCAATTATAGCTGTTTTATATCTCACATTTCTGACTTTTTAGCTTACAATTGCAAGTATATATCTCGCAATGAAAGCTTTTTTATATCTCGCAATTCTGACTTTTTATCTGGCATTCGCAAGTATATATCTCGCAATTAAAGCTTTTTTATATCTCACAATTCTGACTTTTTATCTCGCAATTGCAAGTATATATCTCGCAATTATAGCTTTTTTATATCTAGCAATTCTGACTTTTTATCTGGCAATCGCAAGTATATATCTCGCAATTATAGCTTTTTTGTATCTCGTAATTCTGACTTTTTATCTGGCAATCGCAAGTATATATCTCGCAATTAAAGCCTTTTTATATCTCGCAATTCTGACATTTTATCTGGCATTCGCAAGTATATATCTCGCAATTAAAGCTTTTTTATATCTCACAATTCTGATTTTTTATCTCGCAATTGCAAGTATATATCTCGCAATTATAGCTTTTTTATATCTCGCAATTCTGACTTTTTATCTGGCAATCGCAAGTATACATCTCGCAATTATAGCTTTTATATATCTCGCAATCGCAAGTATATATCTCGCAATTATAGCTTTTTTATATCTAGCAATTCTGACTTTTTTTCTCGCAATCGCAAGTACATATCTCGCAATTATAGCTTTTTATATCTCGCAATTCTGACTTCTTTTCGCAATCGCAAGAACATTTCTTGCAATTTTAAGTATATATTTCGCAATTATAGATTGTTTTATATCTCACAATTCTGACTTTTCTCACAAATGCAAGTTCATAGCTATTTCACAATTAAGATTTTTTTTTATATTTCTCAATTCTAACTATCTCGCAAGTTGTACATTTTTTTCCCCATAAGTATATACCTTTTTTTCTTGTGGGTTAATGTCAATTCAGATTTTGTAACTCAAATTAATGAGTTCATATCACAATTCTGAGAAAAAAGTATGAATTGCGAGATAAAGAGTCACAATTTAAACCTTTTATGTGTTTTTCTTCAGTGGTGGAAACAAGCTTCCATACATCACATAGTCAAGACAAACAAACACACATAACAGGTGCTTTAATTCAGTTTGATATATTTTTTTATATATGTATAAAATTAGACAGATATGACTGTGTTCATATACAAAAAGCAAATAAAACAAGAAGAAAACACAGGAAGTGTGTAACAGGCATTGGTCGATGAAGGCACTCTCATCCATAGTGTTCCAGTTAACATGATCATGTGATGAAATAGTGCTCCAGTCTGAATCAGAAATAGCGCAGGATATGCCACCGCAGTAACAGAATCAAATCAGTACTGACAGGCATCATGGAATGTGCGGTATAAAAAAAATTATCAAAAAAACTAAACAGAACAAAAATAACATGACTCCAGCATCAGAAAAGCAAAGGAATGATCCATCAATCACAGCTCATTTTGGTCTCAATAGTGTTCAAAAGTGTCAGAAATGAAAACAAAATTTAAGTTATGACACATGAAATGTACATTAGAATTTTTTTTTTTTAAACTTAAGACATAAAAGTTTCAACTCAAATGGCAGACATGCATTAAATGCAGAACATACAGTCGAGTCGAGCTGACTAAACTCTCACTGAAGACTAGGAACTTCTACACACCTATGCTAACAGGATTAGAGCGCTCTTGTTAACAAGCTAACTAGTCTAACCATTGAGATGTGCAAACCGTCCTCCTCCTTTCGTCAGCTTTTGGAGTGTTTCGGATCATGGACGCGTGACTATTACCCATGATCCTCAGCTGTCTTCTTGCATCATTGACAAACTCGTTTCCTGTTTGACACTGTAAAGCTGCTTTGACACAACCAGTACTGTATAATACTGGACTGAACAGTGGTTAGAAGGTCAGTTACATGCAGACTCATCCAGACCGATCTCACGAACGCATGCCCATCACGTCTCACCACACAAACTAAACCTGATGGAGATCACATCCAAAAATTACACGTCTCTTTTGGACAATTAATGTAAAAAATTAAAATAACATCACAATGCAAATCCTCATAATGCAAAAATAATTTGTAATGTAAATCTAAAGTATTTACACAATGGTATTTCAATATGTTTATTAAAAATTATAACTATTACAGTAATGAAATCGAGGGTTTGTAATGATCTTTACGGGATGTGTGTGAACGCACACACACACAGATTCTGCAGTGTGAACGAACCAAAATCAAACTCACGGGACACATTATCCCTGTATTTTCCAGAATTTATTTGTGAAAGAGGCTCGGTTTAATATTTTCTCTACACAAAACTAATTTTGATTTAGTGGTGAAATGTGCAAAAAAAACTAAGCTTGATCAATTAAAAATAAAAATAATTCTCGTGATCAATATCCAAAATATATTACTTAAATGGCAAAATATTTATGCTTTTTTTACGTTAATTTTTTTTTTTACAGTAATATAATTTAATGCAGTAATGAGAATCATAATTGTCAAAAATAGTCATAAAAAACAACTCCTGGTCATTTAGAAAGACTTCATTTGCAAACTATCGTTTTTAATTGATTGATTTCGTGGTGAAATGTGACATTGATGAAAAAAAATAAAGGAACTTGATCATTACCTGAAAAAAATAATAACTGAAAACATTTTCCCATAAACTCTCATGGTCATTATGCAAAACCAAAATATATTACTTAAATGGCAAAATATTCATGCATCACAATTAGGGATGTCAATGATTAATCGCTGTTCAATTAACTGTGGATAAGAGATGCAATCGATTAAAGCTTTCGATGGTCAGTTAACTGATTTAATGTTGTGCTGAGTGACTGTGACGTGATAAATGCATCATCATTCATTCATAATGTACAAATCTTCTCTTTGTTTTTTTTATTGTGAGTGTGCACAAATAAAAGTAAACACTTTTGCAGAATATATCTTACTCCAAAGTGTTTTTTTTGTCTCAGCTGTTCAATCCAATCTGCTGTTATGCCAAGGACGTTTTTGCTCTTTTCCATCTATATACGACTGCATGTAAAGTACAAGCAGAGTAGTTTACATTATAAATAACAGTTTAACATTCAAATGCACTGTGAATATGGAAACATTTGGATTTGTGCCGAATGAGAAGCGAGCAATGACCTCCAAATAAATCCAGCCAAACCTTCGCTCGCTCGGATCATTGTATTTTAAATGTCAATTAAAACATTGCAATTGTGTTTTAAAATACAAGAAGCAGCAGAAAACCATTTGAAGAGGCACGTTCAGTAAACTTTCTCAAATGATCATAATAACCTTCTAATATCATTTTATTCAGACTATAACCCCTTTAATTCGGGAGAGAAAGGGTTTTTGTTGTTGTTGTTTTGAGGGTGTATTGCACATCCTGTCATATCGCCGCTGCAATAGACGCATGATGCAGCATTAAGGTTAACGACTTATCAATTGTTCATTTAAACGACGATCGCTAATGGAAATAATCTAAAATTGACATCCCTAATCTTGATTGATAGTATTTTTCTTGATTTAACGGTATTTTTGAATGTAATACAGTAAAAGTAATATTCATGAGGACTGGGGATGATAGAAAAACACTTGTCTATGTAAAGTCTGTGTAGTTTGAGTGGTGAGACGTGTGAGACCCGTCATCTACAGCAGCGTAATTGTAATCTAGAAACTCACATTGACATAAAAACACACACAGAAACAGAAGAAAGAGTCTGTGGTCACGTGCCGTCATCAGTCCAGTACTAACCCACCCGTGTGACCGATCACGCTCTGAATGAGGTGAAGAACAGATGCACAGGCCAGGCGCTCTAGTTCTTGCGGATGTCTGCGTACACCACCGGCTCCATCTTGTGGAAGGAGTTCTTGCTGCCGGAGTGATCGAGCTGGGCGTAAATCACCGGCCCCTGGACACCAACCAGAGACACACACACACACACACACACACACAGAATGAGAGAGGAGCTCACACACACACACACACACTCTTCAGCTGAGTGTGAACGTTAGAGTTTACACAATGACAGCAGATGGTGATCGCTCAAGCTCCACATACGACAAACACACACACAACAGAAAACATGAATATGCTGCTTTCACAGGAAATGTGTTGCGTGTCAACAACTCACTCAGACTGAAAGAAGAAATACCTGTTTCCCCATACAACAACAACAAATACTATTATCACACAAAATATTATTTGTTTTTATACAAATTACCAAATAAATGTAGTGCTATTGGGTTGTAAAGAATATTTAATAATAATAATAATAAAATTAATAAATTAAATTAATAATTACTTATTTTTTTAATAGAACAGTAAAATTGTTAATAATATTTATATAACATTTCTAAATTAAAAATACATGGTGATCCATTTCTGGAGTGACGAGACTAATTATAATTCTGTTTGTTTCAGGAGTCTGACACACACACACACACACACACACACACACACACACACACACACACACACACACACACTATGGGTTGCACAACTCCTGATTCTGCTAGTTGATTTCTTATTTAAAAAAAATACTCAAGTTACTCGACTACTCGTGGTTCATTGTAAATGAAAAGACATTAAATAGTTCTTATCATTAAACGCTTATTATTTCATAGCTGTATGCAACAGTTACATGTGTAAATTGTCAAAACTTTATAATTATGACATTACCTATTGAAATTTTCATATAACTGCCAGTATTTGTATCGGATACAACGTTGTACAGTTACTTGATAAGATCGTTAAGACTTTTATCTTCTTTTTACATAGTTATCACTGAACAAGTATGCAGTGTTAAACTAAAATAATTATTAATTCCTAAAATAATATTTATCATGCAAGCAGAGAGATGTCAGGACAAGCGTTTAGTGATCATTGAACTCGACTGAATTAATTGAATGCGCACATTTTGCAGCACTCTTTAAGCGAGTCTATAATGTTTAGTGAACTTCACATGTGTGTGTGCCGCGCAAACCAGCAAATGGTCAAGATGCAAACATGTAGGCCAAATAGAACATGTATCCATATCTAAGCTGATTATTAGCCTGCTCTCGAGAGAGAACTAGTGTTTGAGACTGAGACGTGCAGCGCAGATGATTGATTGGTGAGCGCGCTGTGCTTATTCCATTCATTCGTATCACATCATAGCCTAAGCTTTAAAGCATTGCCTTTTAAATATATACAAATAATATAACGTGTGTGGTGTATTATTATAGATGTTATTACTCTTGCAAAGCTCTGATTTCTGAGAGATGCACGGAGAGACAACAGCAATGCAGTGTTTGATTTGCACTCTTTTCATTCATTCTCTTCACACTTGTGACTTTAGAGGTCTGTGTATAATATTGCGCTGATCCCGACTCAACTGTTATCTAGCAAACTCCAGACTGTGCCAGCTTCAGCCGAGTATTCAGGCAGAATTATTCCTTGTCTGTTATTTGTTTTTGAAGCATTATCCGAGCCATTCTGAACAAAGTAGGCTATTCTGCTTTGAGCACACCCCTAATTACTACATTACATATTTTAATTTTACATGCAACATAGATAAGGTCATAGAAATTAACTGCAACACGTAATATTGTAATCCTAAAATTCACGTCATACTTGCAAACTCTTTGTACGCATTATTGTTAATGCATGCTCGAGTAGGCGATTGTTTCCGACAGCGCTGACTAGTGTTTGAAGGAATCAATAACTCGATCACTCGATTAGTCTATGCAAGCCCTAACACACACACACACACACTCCCATGACATGAGGGTGAAAACATACTGATGTCCACACAGCATCAATACTGAGGGTAACACACACAGGCACGCACACACAAACACACGCACGCTCACACACACAAACACACTCGCTCGCTCACACACACGCGCTCACACACACACAGACACACACACACACACACACAGACACACACATGACACGCATGAGATGACACACACACGCACACTCGCTCGCTCACACACGCTCACACACACACACACAGACACGCACACTCGCTCGCTCACACACACACAATCGCGCTCACACACACACACACACACACAGACACACACACACATGCACGCACACACATGCACGCACACACACACACGTGCGCACGCTCACACTCGCTCGCTCACACACACGCGCTCACACACACGCTCTCACACACACGCTCTCACACACACACACACACACACTCGCCCGCTCACACACACACTCGCCCGCTCACACACACACGCGCCCGCTCACACACACACGCGCCCGCTCACACACACACGCGCCCGCTCACACACACACGCGCCCGCTCACACACACACTCGCCCGCCCACACACACTCGCCCGCCCACACATACTCACTCGCTCGCTCACACACACTCACTCACTCGCCCGCTCGCTCACACACACACACGCGCCCGCTCACACACACACTCGCCCGCTCACACACACGCGCCCGCTCACACACACGCGCCCACACACACACTCACTCGCCCGCCCACACACACACTCACTCGCCCGCCCACACACACACTCACTCGCCCGCCCACTCACACACACACTCGCCCGCTCACTCACACACACACTCGCCCGCTCACTCACACACACACTCGCCCGCTCACTCACACACACACTCGCCCGCTCACTCACACACACACTCGCCCGCTCACTCACACACACACTCGCCCGCTCACTCACACACACACTCGCCCGCTCACTCACACACACACTCGCCCGCTCACTCACACACACACTCGCCCGCTCGCACACACACACACTCGCCCGCTCGCACACACACACACTCGCCCGCTCGCACACACACACACGCGCTCGCTCACACACACGCGCTCGCTCACACACACGCGCTCGCTCACACACACGCGCTCGCTCACACACACACTCGCCCGCCCACACACACACTCGCCCGCCCACACACACACTCGCCCGCCCACACACACACACACTCGCCCGCCCACACACACACACTCACTCACACACACACTCACTCACACACACACTCGCCCGCCCACACACACACTCGCCCGCCCACACACACACACACTCGCCCGCCCACACACACACTCACTCACACACACACTCACACACACACGGCTGTGGGAGGATCGTACCTGTACAGGGGCGGAGGGGCTGGAGCAGCGCGAGTTGTCGTTGCTAGACTCCACTTTCTTCCCCACCCTAGTGTTCTGTGAGCTCACACTCTCTAACGAGGTGCAGCTACACACACACACACAGAGATGGACGCAAACACAAATGAGATGAGAGATGACACAAGCAATATGATACAAACGCCGCAACACCAGCTGCTCTGATCAAAACACACACAGACCTCAGACGGATGAGATGACACACACACACACACACAGGCAGATGTGAGCTGACGGGGTTAATGACACACTGAACACTGCAGACACACACTGGTCATGTGACGCCTCATATTTCACTCACAAAGCAGCAGAAATACACACCACATCATGTTCTCCTTGGAGCAAATCAAGGATGTTTCGACATGTTTCACAGTAGGTTTGTTTACATACTCTTTTCACCAAATTAATCTGATCAGATCCAGAAAGCTTTGTTTGCATGAACCTGAACCACTGCGATCTGCTGCATTCAGAACCAGATAAAACCACTAAGAGTACGAATGCTGTGACAATGCTCGAAAACAAAGCTGAGATATACGTCACAAAAGCTTTTTGACAAATATTTAGTAAATATTCAGTCACTTCCACTGAGAGGTTATTAAAAGACATAAATAAACCAACGCATGTTTACACTATTGTGACATCATTTTCATGTCAATAAACACATTTAACCCTGTAAATTTGAATAACGATTATGAGTCATAGACTATTGCCAGAATTATTATTAACTAAAAACATAAAAACTATTAAACATTGGTGTTAAACTACCTTACCCTAACCTTAGAAAAGGCTTTGTGTACTGTGTTAAGCTAACAGACGTGTTATAGCAGTTGCATATTATTGCTCACTTGTTGATTTTAATTCGCTTGGAAGTCGCTTTGGATAAAATCAAATGTTAATTAACTAAAATCAATAAATAATAAGGGTACTTTAAGTCATTTTTTCCAAGACAACATTTCTTATTTTAATTGAGTTTTACTTAATGTACTAAAATAACTTAAACTAACAAATTAATTTAAACTATATAGATAAATATATATATATTTTTTAAATTACAGGAAACACATAATTACTAACAAACAATAAAAACTATAATAGTATCTCAATGATACTAAAATAATATCGTTTAATAATAGTTGTCTTATTTAAATCATTACAAATTCAAAATTTGACAATGTAAATAATACTGTGTATTTGACACATTAAAGTACTGTTACTTTGAGTAAAATGTGTTTATTCTGATGATAATAAGGTCACACTGGAAAACCTTGCTAACACTTTACAAGAAGATCTCACTAGTTAACATCAGTTAACTAACATTAACAATGAGCAATTCATTGTTTACTTCATGAATTAATCTTTGTTAACATTAGTTTGTGAAGGCATTAAATCATATACAAGTATACATTTTGTTATTAATGATGTAACTATTAGTAAATGTTAAGATTAACGTTAACTAAGACTAATAATTGCTTAGAAGACATGTTAGTTAGTAACTAAAGTTGGTAACTGATGTTAACAAATAAAAGGTTATTGTAAAGATCTTTACGGGCCTCAAATGCGCTTGATTTATTTTGTCCTGCTGTGTTCTGCAGTGAAATATGAGCCAGAGAGGTTTGTGAGCTTCATCTGTTCAGGGTTAAACTCGTGGAGCGCTTCACGTGCGATCAGGCCGTCAGTCAGACGCGGTTTCAGACAGTGAGCCATCAGTCTGGTTTAGTGTCAAATCAGTCATGCTCCATGCACACCAGAGTTAACCACAGCACCACACACACACACACACACACACACGTACCCTTCGTAGGCGTGACTGGGCTCCCGTCGTCTGATGATCAGGTAGGTGACCACAGCGATGATGATGATGCCGATCACAGCTCCGATCACCCCCCCCACGATCACTGCAGTGCTGGTCTGAGGAAGAGCCTCTGAACACACACACGCACACACACACTGTGAGAACACCGCAGCTCCTGATCTGCTGCTTCAGCATCTCTCATGATCAGGGAAATCTTTATAAACACTCATTATAAACAGCTCTATGGAGGCCGAACCAATTTGTGTAAATTGAAAGTGAAACCAAGATGTAGCCTATCATATAGCTATTACACAGCAGGTGCCATCCGCTCACCTTTCATGACCACCCTGACTTTAATGAAGGACATCTGTCCGGAGATGTCTGGAGGATTCTTCACGTCGCAGCTGAACGTCCCGTTGTCCTTGAACTGCATCTGGATCACACGGATCGACACGTCCTTCTTGTTCATGTCTCCGGCCCACTCCACACGAGACTTAAACTGCGGCAAAGAGCCCGGAAACGACTTCCCAGCGGAGTAATAGAAGAACTGCAGAAGACGAACATACGTGTTGATCACATGCTGACCGATATAACACATGAACAACACATGAACAGCTCTTACTGAAGTGGACGCTCCGGTTTCTCCCTCCGGAAGGAAAGACCACGTCACTGACGCTGAACTACTGATCACTTCTCTAGACTTGAAGCTGCAGGACAGAGTGACTGTGGTCCCGTTCTCCACAAACATATCAGCTGGAGTGAACACGTCTATCGCTGACACACCACACACACCTGAAACACAGGAACACGTCAGTCTCAGAATCACAGAACATAGACATGTACAGATCTCCATCAGTGGACAAAAAAACTGCTGCTTTAATCCTGGTTACTGAATGATTACCACAGTAAAACAGCCTTGGTTTCTTCAATCAATCCCATAGTATTACCATGGTACTCTACTTTAGTCAGTTTATCTCTTTAAATAAAGGCCACTATGTTAGAACAGATAATGTAGATATGTAGAGTCTTTATTGTTCATCTCTCATGTTCGCTAAAGGCTGATCATTTAGGTTTGATTAAATGTATTATTAAACATTAACCATAACAGGAGTACATGATTAAATACATAAAAGAAAACAGCATACGTTGTTATTTGATCATAGGTGTGTAAATATGAGGGAGGCTAATGCTAACAGAACAATACGAGCTAAACTTCCTGATTTGAGAAACAAATTAAACACTCGCACACAGTATTTATTTACTTCACCTGCTTCAGAACATGAAATGAATACAACACAAGAGCTGTACTTTTTAGTTTCAGCTCGTGTGCTGTCATTATGAAACTAGCAGATAGATTATAAGGTGAACTGGAGCTAGCAGGTTAGCATGGTTAGCTCCGCTAACGCGCACAGATGAGATCAAAACGCCTCACAGAAATATAAATATAACTTACCAGCGAAAACAAACACCGCGGAGACACACAATACAACATGATTGTGTGTGAAAATCGGAAGCCTTATTTCCATCCTTTAGATTTCATGAAATATCGTCTTAGTTCCGGAGCCTGAGCGTTTATTTACTAGCGATGTCCGGTTTGCGCGAACGAATCATTAATGGAATCGGTTCACCAAATCGGACTGAATTGTTCAAAACAGATCGTATCTCGAGTCAGCACTGAACCGAGAACCGTTTTATTCGGACACGTTCGACAAACCTAGAGAACCAATGAGCTGGAGATACTGAGCTAAAACTGATGATATTAACCCTAAAGGGCAAGCCCATAAAGAGACATCAGAAAATGTATTTAATGCTGTTTTCCATCTTATCAAATAATATAATTTCATAATTTGACATGAACACTTGTACATCGATGCTTGTTACAACATAGTTTTTATTCCTGAACGCTTTGAAATACAGACCAAAGGTTGCTCTCTTTGTAAAGAAGACACATATCAGATTATTCCAGAAGTGAAAGCATTTTAAAAAAAATAAAGTATCAAAAAATTCACAGTAAATGTAATGCAGTATATTATTTGTTTTAATTTTATATAAAATAAATATTTTATAAATTTATGTTTTATGTTCCAAATTTGAAGTTGATATCACAAAAACTTTGGGCGCTATACCAAAAACAACCACTGGGTGACAACTATTGTTTGTCATACAGCAACAGAGCAGTGTTATACATAGCATTTTATAAAAAGTTTTATATGTTACCTAAGATTCAGAAGATTATTGGTTTATGGGAAGAAAGATTTGTGTACTCTACCAACAATGTTTTTATAAATAAGATCATGCTATATAGATGACATGGTTGTTTTCTTTGTGGGCAGTGAGAAAGAGTTACTGGACTTCCATGCTTCCATCAATTCAAGTAATGAAAATTAAACAGATCATACAAAGGATTTGGAATATTTGACAAGTTGATGAGACTCTATGAGAATTTTTTAAGAGTCCCCTGGTTTCACTTGCTCCAACAATAAAAGACAAGCGGTGAGGAGTTTTCTTCCAGCTGTGGTAAAAGGGTCTGGACTAAACTTTTGAGGAGAAGAGAAACAAGAAGAGATTTGAGATCACTGATTTTATCAGGTGTAATTCCACACGTTATTTATAGACTGGAATGTCCATGTAATAGTTTCTGTGTTGGACTCATCAAGAGGAGGTTATGTGATAGATTGGCTGAAGATGAACCCTTTCATACAGGCTCAGCATGTGATAGTCTGAAGCTCATTGGATCTGAACGTGTGTTATTAAATATCAGAGATGGAGACACTTAATTTTTGCAAAAGTTATATTTGTTTGTAGGTGCTTTCTATTATTTTTGTTTGTTTGTTTGTTTGTATTTCTTTTGAGATTTTGAGATATGATTCTTGGGTTGTATGTTTCTTTAATCTTCTTCTTTGTGATGGTTTGATATTTGTCAATACACAAGAGACATCTAGTGATCAGATTGTGAAGTCACAGAGATATTTATTCAGAGAAAGTTTTTTAGACTCCTAAGAGACGTCTAGTGGTTAGATTGTGGAAATGTAGTCACAGGTGAAGTTCACTCACTCAAGATTACATATATATGTGTGTGTGTGTGTGTGTGTGTGTGTGTGTGTGTGTGTGTGTGTGTGTGTGTGTGTGTGTGTGTGTGTGTGTGTGTGTGCAGTGCTCCGTCCCTGTCAGGTTCTCTATCAGTGCTGCACTGATGTGACTCTCAGCAGATGTACAGAGCTGAAGGTGAGTGTGAGCTTCACTTCTTCTCGTCTCGCAGGACTCTGTCTCTGTCTCTTGATTGCAGCTGGATCCGAGTCCCAGAGCAGACGATCAGCAGAAGATCACACAAGCTTCAGAGCAACCTCTACACGTGAAGAAAGCTCTGGACACTGCTCTGCATTTGCATTATTAAAGATGTGATGTTGTTTTCTGTTGGTGTGATGTGAATGTCTTTCTCTCGTCTGAGTGAATTGTGTTTCTGAGTTTGAACACGTGGTGGCGCCACGACCATCAATTACAAGAAACAAGCATGGATCGGCCAAGTTCTGCTGAAATAAAACTGAAACTGATGTACTCTTGGCTATTTTATTATATTAATATTGAAACCATTGTTTCTACCCATTTCTTATTTTCCGGATTTAACATAGGAATAGTTATTATAGTTTGTAAAATCAAAAAAAAAAATCTATTAAAAAATGGTTGGATTGTAATTTAGTAATTGTAATTAAATTAATAACGTTTAAATTATTTTATTACAGTTTTTGGTATCATTTCTTATTTTCATAATTTATTATAGGGAATGGGATATTTCATTATTTTCCTAAAATTATAATTTGAAATTAAATAATTTGAAATGAAAGAAGGGAAAGATAAATGAAAGTTGTTTAAATATTCATCCCATCATAATTCCATCATTCAACACTTTTCTTGCTTTGCTAATTCCAAAATGCTTCATAAAGTTAGCGTGAATCAGACAGTGTTTTATCTGATGAACTTTCAGCCCGAGGCCTTGTGTTCAGGACAAGTGTGTGTTTACCGCTGAATATTCAGTGCCATGTTTCACGATGATGGTGCGAGTGTGAAGATGTTCAGTGGGAGCGCTGAGAATCTCACATTGTGTCCCTGTCAAAGATCTCAGGTCTTCCCACGTCCAGCAGCGCTGCTGATGAAGCGCCTCCAACACACACACACACTCATAGATACACACACATTCATATAAACACACACACACACAGACACACACACACACACACACACACACACACACACACTCATATACATACAAACACACACACACACACACACACTCATATACATACAAACACACACACACACACACACACACACACTCATATACATACAAACACACACACACACACACTCATAGATACACACACACTCATATAAACACACACACACACACTCATATAAACACACACACACACAGACACACACACACACACACACACACACACACACTCATATACATACAACACACACACACACACACACACACACACACACACACACACACACACACACACACACACACACTCATATACATACAAACACACACACACACACACACACACACTCA
>NC_081803.1:23477915-23500415 GCF_963082965.1 Carassius carassius
GGAATTTGGTCCCATTCTTGCCTTATATAGATTTCCAGCTGCTGAAGAGTTCGTGGTCATCTTTGACGTATTTTTCGTTTAATGATGCGCCAAATGTTCTCTATAGGTGAAAGATCTGGACTGCAGGCAGGCCAGGTTAGCACCCGGACTCTTCTACGACGAAGCCATGCTGTTGTTATAGCTGCAGTATGTGGTTTTGCATTGTCCTGCTGAAATAAACAAGGCCTTCCCTGAAATAGACGTTGTTTGGAGGGAAGCATATGTTGCTCTAAAACCTTTATATACCTTTCAGCATTCACAGAGCCTTCCAAAACATGCAAGCTGCCCATACCGTATGCACTTATGCACCCCCATACCATCAGAGATGCTGGCTTTTGAACTGAACGCTGATAACATGCTGGAAGGTCTCCCTCCTCTTTAGCCCGGAGGACACGGCGTCCGTGATTTCCAACAAGAATGTCAAATTTGGACTCGTCTGACCATAAAACACTATTCCACTTTGAAATAGTCCATTTTAAATGAGCCTTGGCCCACAGGACACGACGGTGCTTCTGGACCATGTTCACATATGGCTTCCTTTTTGCGTGATAGAGCTTTAGTTGGCATCTGCTGATGGCACGGCGGATTGTGTTTACCGACAGTGGTTTCTGAAAGTATTCCTGGGCCCATTTAGTAATGTCATTGACACAATCATGCCGATGAGTGATGCAGTGTCGTCTGAGAGCCCGAAGACCACGGGCATCCAATAAAGGTCTCCGGCCTTGTCCCTTACGCACAGAGATTTCTCCAGTTTCTCTGAATCTTTTGATGATGTTATATACTGTAGATGATGAGATTTGCAAAGCCTTTGCAATTTGACGTTGAGGAACAATTTTTTTAAAGTTTTCCACAATTTTTTTACGCAGTCTTTCACAGATTGGAGAGCCTCTGCCCATCTTTACTTCCGAGAGACTCTGCTTCTCTAAGACAAAGCTTTTATAGCTAATCATGTTACAGACCTGATATCAATTAACTTAATTAATCACTAGATGTTCTCCCAGCTGAATCTTTTCAAAACTGCTTGCTTTTTTAGCCATTTGTTGCCCCCGTGCCGACTTTTTTGAGACCTGTAGCAGGCATTAAATTTTAAATGAGCTAATTAAGTGGATAAAAGTGTAAAATTTCTCAGTTTAAACATTTGCTACGTTATCTATGTTCTATTGTGAATAAAATATTGGCTCATGTGATTTGAAATTCCTTTAGTTTTCATTTTATTAAAATTTAAAAAACGTCCCAACTTTTCCGGAATTCGGGTTGTACATAATAGATATAATTTATAATATACATTATAATTCATGTATTTTATAAACAAATTGTTATTTTTTCTGATGTTTCAGCAGCTGATATCATATTTCTGTGTAATTATGAACTGTGTTTTCCTGCTCACTGAAATAAAGATAAAATCATAAAGTCTCCGGGACTCACTGCAGTGTTTTAATGAAACGTGGGCTGGTTGCCATGACAGCGTGACGTCAAGCTGCTTTAATGACTGGGCTTTATTACATTACAGGGAAAAGCCCAATAAAACTGTGTGTGTGTGCGTGTGTGCGTGTGTGCGTGTGTGTGTGTGTTTATAGTTGTGAGGACCGAATGTCCCCCACAAGGATAGTAAAACCTTACATATTTGAGTTTGTGAGGACATTCGGCTGGTCGTCACAAAGGAACAAAATTATTAAAAATGCAAAATGAAGTTTATCTTGAAAAGTAAAATGCAAAAAGTTTTATGTGAGGAGTATGTTTAGGGGTAGAGTTAGGCGATATAAAATATTGTTAGGTCAGTATAAAAACATCAGAGGTCTATGGAAGTCCTCACAAGTATAGTAAACAACGTGTGTGTGTGTGTGTGTGTGTTAGAGTGTGTGTGTGTGTGTGTGTGTGTGTGTGTGTTAGAGTGTGTGTTTGTCTGCTTCTACAGATGACATGCATATATAAATGACACACAAGCACAGAGAGTTTGAACAAGAACCCATTGACTCAGAAACACTCATGAGTCACTCTGAGTACAGTAGAGATGCAGATGTGTGTTTGTGTGTGTTGACTCTGCAATTATTCATTAAAGGGATAGATCACCTAAAGATACACATTCTATCATCCTTTATTCACCCTCGTGTTACTTCAAATCTGTATGACTTATACTGAATTTCCTATTATGCTCTTTTACAAAGTCTTGATTTGTTTTTTTTGGGGGGGGGGGTTACTAGAACAGGCTCTCAGCCGCCTGCGAGCTTCAGTGTAAATACTGCATCGAAATCAAATCGATTTGAGCGTGATTTAAACCGGTTGATTGTAAACACTCTAAGCTCGTCTGTCTTGGGAAAGCTAGCGTGTCTCTGACACAGTAATAACACTTGATGTCTTCTCTAGTGCAGATCAACAGGAACTCGTCCCATTCGTCGATATCTGTGACATCACAAATCCTGGAAAATATGCGTTGTAGACCAAACGAGTCGTTTGCTGTAGTTTTTGAAAAGTCTGTTAAATAAAATATCTCTTTTTGAAGTGGACTTAGAGCTTTGTAGCTTTGCAGATCTTTTTTATGCTCAAACAGCAACATTACACACTAACTAAAGTTTAAAAAAAAGTTAAAAAGCATAATAGCACTCCTTTAACAAAATAACAATAAGATAAACTGAAGAACTGGACCCCACTGACATCCAAATTTAAGAGACATTTTTCTAAATATCTTTTGATGTTCCACAGAACAAAGTCATACAGTACATGATTATTTTTTGGGTGAGCTGCCCCTTTAAGGCTCCTGTTGCGTTAGTAACGGTCGTCTCGGTGAGAACGGCTCGGAGCGGCTCACTGGTAACAGATCGCAGACGGAGCTCACAGGAATAATAACGGAATGCATGGAAAAACAGTAAACTGAGACATTTAACGTTACTGCCTCCCGTTCATAAGGCCTCTTCACACCGCAGTTAACCCCGGGTTATCATCATCGTTCTAAACCACACTTTAAAACCGCGGTTATGAATCCGCTCCCAGGAGAGAAAAGCGCGCGCTTCACCGTCGCACGTGTTATAACGGTCGTGTTATAACGGTCGTTTCAACGATTGATGGAGAAAATAAAAGAAGTGTCAATTGGAGTTAAGAAGAATTTAGTTATCACCCTTTAAATCTCAAAAAGTCTGTTCCTTTCTCTAAAACTGTTCGCCAAGCATTAGATTAAATGTAATATTTGAAATCACCAATGAAATCTGACAACAACTGTCTCATAAATGTTGTTGCCTTTGCTATGTTCTAGATTTAAATTCCAGAAGAAATGGGATAGCCTTGTGTTGGTTTGTGTTTTTAAATGTATAAACTCAACATTATGAGTTTTGTAACTTATATTACTGTTATAGTGAACGATATCAAGTTTGAGAAGGCTTATATAGCGTCCCGTAGTAACAGTTGCTAACCAGGCATCTATTATACATATCTATGTTCAAAACTGTTCGAGTGACACATCTTGGGTGTTATACAGTCTTTGGTAATAGCAGGATGCCCAATGCTAGGGCCCTTACATAAACATGTCACATGATGCGTTCATCCAATCAACGACACTGAAAATATGCAAATAAGAAAGTTAACCCAGTGTTTTTAACCCAGGATTAAAGATGCATTCAGACAATGTTGAAATTACTAGTAGTAATTTAGAGGGTTCAGCATTTAAAAAGTGTTTTGTCCTTTGTTTTGACTTTTTTTTTACTGAGAGCTCCTACAAATGACCGCTGTACCTCCTGACCACTGCAGATTCATTACAGTAGTGTTCACACCGTACCGTAATTACCGTAATAATGAGACTCCATCGTGTGCGTTCACGTTCTTGATTCAGAATAATGAACAGTCCAATTTATTTGAGATGTGTAACATGAAATATATATGAACTCTAGTGTTTGTAGTATATGTATAGAATGTTTAGTTATAGTGAAATGATGGGTGTTTGTTTAAGTGCCTGTGGATGAGGTGTGTTTAGCTGTAACATCATTAGATGGAGTTAAAGATGCTGCAGAACTGGTTCCTGAACAGATAATAATCAGTTTCATTTCTCGTTCTTTCCCGTCTCAGATACACTCATTCTGTTCATACGCTGATAAACCATCTCTCATTGTGTTTGTAATTGGCTATTATCTCTTCACAGGAAGAACCTACGATAACACACACACACACACACATCAGTGAAGCATGTGTGTGTGTGTGTGTTTCAGCCCATATGTAGAGGGCACCTGTGCATCGAGAGCATCAGTTAAGTCTTTATTATGAGTGTTGACTCAGCTGTGTGTGTGTGTTTGTATGTGTAAGTGTTTGAGTGTGTGTGTGTGTGTTTAATGTCTGGGAGCTATGGGTCAAACACACTCACCAGGGGTCCGGCACCAGCCAATCAGGAGTACTCTGTAATCCACATGTATATTGTATCCTAGCCTGTGCGTGATTATGAAAGCTTATGTAGTCCCTCCTCCTCCCCAGCACCACCTGCACAGATCTGCATTTCTTGCAGCAGCCTTCCTTCGTTATTTTGGACTAAGTTGAACAAATTATTGTATTTGCTCAGCAGCGTAGCAGATCTTGTCCGCCAAAATCAAGCTTCTGTATATTTCATGCCAATAAATCCTGGTTGAAATAATCACCCTGAGATTTGTCACGACTGAACTAAAAATCACATGATTTAATTCACCTTCTCATTGAAGAACTGTGATTCACAGCCTGGAAAATCAGCCTAAATGAGGAAGTTTGATTTCAAAACAGTGAATTCTAGAGCTAGAGAAGTTAACTAAAAACAACAGATCGAGCTCTTAAAAATCTGGGATCCTACAATGAACAGAAACTATGAGCATCCATACACTTAAAAAAAAGACTAAAATAAGTTGTTTTGGAAGAATAATATATTATTGAATTGTTGTGCCTGGAGTCAAAAAACTTGAGAACCACTGATCTGATTTCTTACTAAACTCACTGGAAATTACACACACACACACACATTCAGAGAAAAACAGCTCCACACGTCACATCATTTAACAAGAATTTATTTGTTGACTTTGACAGATACTTGGCATGACATAAAGATGCACGTCTGAACAGATCCTCATGAGTCTAACGGCTCTCAAACACACAGATCCTGCTGAACATGTTTCCACCGGTGTGAAGTCACGGATCAGAGGATGTTCAGCACGCTCTTTAATAAAGAGATGCTGCAGTGACTCTCTTAAAAACACTTGAACGGATCAATAAATCGCATCATCATAAAGCTCTTTTCAGAATCATCTGCAAAATAAACATATAGAAAAACAACCAAATACATACAAACACATTTACAATCACATGGTTTCTGTATAAATTCTCTTAATAATAATAAGAAGAAGAATAATAAGAAGAAGAAGAATAGTCCGGCGTCTCTACAGTAACGCAGATGTAGAGTGTAGAAGTCTGGAGTAAATATACAGCATAAATTTACAGTCTGATCCTGAAAGGTCTTCAGTGTACGAAACGAAAGCAGCTTTCAGTTCTGCGTCTAGCAAACGCCTCGTAGCTTTGGTAAACGTAAACATTCAGACGTGAAATCTCCACGTCCCTTTGGCCGGAGCGAAAACCAGCAACAACACAGAACAGCTCCGCAGTCCAGCTAGACTCCAATAAATACACAGATCATCTCATGAACTGAAACACTCACAAAATACACAGGAATATCAGGAAAAACAGAAGCGGTCGCAAAATCCTGCACCAACATTCGACATCAGATCAAAGCTAAATCAAAGTTCAGAGTGATTGAGTCTCTCCGTTAGAAAGGCCACCAGATGTGAAGATCCAGGTGTGAATGAATGGAAAGATCAGCGCTGGTTCTCTCCGAAGAGAGCCGTCTGTAAGGCAATCCCGGAAAATCAACTCTCTGTGCGTTTCAGGCTTTCGTCTGTTGGTTAATCTGCTTTGTTACAGGAATCACCTGGTTGAGTGAACACAGCGTGGAAAGATCAAACCCAGTGTCAAGTGTTTAAAAGTGTCTTTAACGCTCGGCTGACCGAAGAACCGCAAGGAGAATCGCGCTCCGGTCGCTCCCCGTAAACAGAGACCCCCGCTGAGGTCTGGACGTGACGCAGGGTTCCCGCCGCCGCTTCAGTCCTCGGTGTCCGGCTGAACTCCCAGAATGCCGTGCAGCTCCTCCACCGTGTATCCCAGCAGGTTCTGCAGGTCGCAGACGAAGCGGTACACGTAGCGCTTCCCTGACGTCTTGTGGATGATGTTCTTGTCGTAGTAGTAGCGCAGACCTCGGCTCAGCTTCTCGTAGTTCATCTTGGGCTTGTTCTTCCTCTTCCCCCAGCGGCGAGCCACCTGATGACACAACAACATCCTGGTCACAGAGAGCTCATGAGCGTTCAACAGTAGATGTTAAAGCAGACTCCTCGTCCTCACCTCGTCGGGGTCGGTGAGCTTGAACTCCCAGCCGTCTCCGGTCCAGCTGATGATGCTCTGACAGCTGGTGTCCGTCAGCAGCTCCAGCAGGAACTGCCACAGCTGGATGGGGCCACTTCCTGTTCGGCACCAAAGATGTACAGTTGAAGACTCAGAGACATGCATTTTCATGATGGTTTTAGACATGTCTTTAGGAAGCCGTTAGTGTAAATTCACATCAGGTATTCATTTGCAAAAACAAAACAAAACTTGACTGCATGCAAATTAATTAAAAAAATAAGAATTTACTAGTAAGAATAGTCATAACAAAAAATAAATTCACTACTTGATCATTTAAATTTTGTTATAAATAATCATAAATCAATGCGTACAAGTAGGTATTTATTATTAATAAATGTGCATCGATATGAGTAATAAATATTGGTATTTTAAATGGGTTAGACCAATATAGATATGCATTATTCCTATCATTGCACATATTTATAGGATAATATAATAATAAAAAATAATTTATTATTCCCATCAATGCATATTTTAAATAAGATTTTTTATTATTAATAATTTATTAGAATTTAGTTAGAATAATAAAGCCGAATATTTATTATTAATCAAGAGTTTTTAATATCAATGCATACTTTAAATAGAGATTAAAATAATAATTTTAAAAAATGTAATCGTAAATATGAATATTTATTCAGATCAGTAGATATTTTAACTAGTGGTCAGAATAGTAATTCAGAAGTTTTATTATTAATAAATATTATTTTTTAGTTTTCCTTCCAAATGCGTTTTCATTTTGGTTAATTAAAAAGTATTGTTATATTAAAATTGGAATAGTTTTTGTAACATTTATTGAACAGCAAAATGTTTGAAGTCTAATGCTCATATAATTGATATGCATCCAAAATGTTTCCCTCCCAAACGGTAGGTGTTTCTTTACACAAGCGCAGCTGAAGCCGGTGTTAGCGGTGTGAAGGAGACGCACCGGTGAATCCAGCGAGCACGGCGGCGGGGATCACGGCTCTGCCCTGCTCCAGCGGCTCGTTCCTCTCCTGGACGTAGTCTTTGAAGGACAGGCCGTGTTTGCTGAGGCCCAGCGGAGCAGAGACCAGCTCCTCCTCGAAGCTGTCGTAGGACGGGACGCGCTGGGCATCAGCGAGCGATGAGTGACTGCCCCAGGAGCGCAGGACACTCTCAGAGCCATCCACACTCTCCACACTCTCCACCGACGTCTGCTCGCAGGACGAGACTGTGGAGAAACAGAGCACTGCGTCACACACCAGATCAAACACTCTACAGACAGAGACACCAGCGAGATCTGACCTGGACACGCTTTCATGTAGCTGACGCTGACCGTGCTGAGCTGAGGTCTGGAGTACAGAGAGAGCTCCTGACCACACGACAGCAGACCGGAGTCCTCCGACGTCTGGAAGAGATCCCGCAGGAGACTGCCACGAGACTCAGGGACCTTCAGAGAACACTCCTCCAGACCCACACCTGCACAGCAAACAATTACACAGTGTTTAAATATCCAATGAGGGAGTGTCTCATTAAATATGTGCTCATTTGCATATATTTTGGATGAATCCAGACTCTTTTTTATTACTCTGTAAATCAGAAAATACTGTCAACAGACAGAAAACATAGATGTTTTTAGGAGTGAAATTCGCTTTAATTCAGCTTCAGCCTCTATTCTCACCTAAAGCTTCGATTCTGTCCAGAATAGATCTAATAATGCACTTGTGAACCAGGATGAAAGAACGTAAACATAACGGGTGTAGACTCACCGTTCGACCAGCTGCCATCGCGACTCAAGACTCTGGCCTCTTCCTGTTCCTGACACGCTGCAGGAAGTAAAGCACAGCCAATCAGACGTGAGCTCATATCTCGCCAGGCAAACTCTGACACCGCTGTCCTCCGTTACCTCTCATCATCTGCTCCAGATGCTCCCACAGGATATCACCCACGAAATCCGGAGCCAAATCCAGGAATCCGTCCTTGCCCAGGTCACACAGCTCCTGTCCGCTCAGGTCAAACTTGAAGAAGTTGATGTTGGTCAGACTGAACTCTCCGGACGCCCAGTACAGCCACTGCAGGACGTGCTGCTTGGTCCACTTACACGGGTCTGAGGACAGAGAGAGCGTCAGGAACACATCCGTCCTCTAAACACACAGCAGAGAGGAGCAGACACTCACTGTTGGAGATCCCACAGACACGCTGGACCTTGGAGAAGCCGTTAAAGCTGTCCTTCAGCGCCTGACTGACCAGGGCTTTACTGCAGGGGGTCAGCAGAGGAACGGAGCACACCCCGACATCTGCAGAACACGTGAGATCGATGTCAGCTTACATACACACACAGCTGTGTGTGTGGGGTTCTGCTGGTGTTATTTACCCTGAGAGAGACAGTCCAGACCGGACGGGACCTCCTGAGCCGCCTGCTCCTCCTCGACCGGATAACACCCCGAGAACAGAGACATGGGGTCCTCGAACAGCTCAAACGCTGCCTGACGCTGAGGCAACAAAACACAGGATCATTTAAACATTTACATGACATTACACTCACTAATTACACCAATAAACTTCAGACAGTAGATGAGGAAACTGGTTATTGAGTTCAGACCGGCACAGACCAGAAAACCCAGATGACACGCCTCGTGCATGAGGTCACTGCAATCTCAATCTGCTCCACCAATGGGAGTGCACGACCATATATGGTCTTCCTGTTCCGTGCCAGCCCCAATCAGAGGGCAGCACAGACCAGTCCCTGATCTAATCACACACTCTCACACACACTCTCACACACACACACGCGCGCACTGCTCTCACCTTTAGTGCGTTTCTGAATCCAGGTAAAAGAGGCTCCATGTTACACATTGTGACCTGAGACAGCAAAAATAAACATTAATTAGCATTTAATTACTTAATAATAATATTCCACAAATTTACAACTACTTCCAAGCAACGTTAAGTGTCAGTTAATTCATGTTCGACAGAAGTGGATCTCTGACAATCAATGAAGTTTCCTTCGAGTCAAACGTGACTGTAATTCATGAGTCATGAGTCACTGATGATCGAGCGCGAGAGAATGTGATTCAGCTTCATACATACACATTTAATATATATTATATAACACATTACTGTAATGATTTAAACCAGGCTGTTCGTGTTCATTTCACAGCTGCAGAGCGACAGAATAGAATCAAATAAATACAATACAATAATTTTTTTTTAAAAACATTGAACCCGATCAAGTCGCTCTGTGAATCGTGTTTATGGCTGATATAGAAAGTATTGATCTGAGTGCTTCTCACCTGTTGAGTTCTCGAAGAGACGGTTGTTTACTGCTCTGATCGATTCGCTGTTATCCCCAGCTGCTCAGCGGTGACTGGATGGGTTAGTTAACGCTGTTCTGCGGTGTAGATGGGTTAGTTAACTCGATCAGGATGCGTCTGTCGTCTGTGCGCGCGAGTTTATGAGCGAGTTGAGCGCGCGCGGCTGATGATGGAGGTGGGAGTGGCTATTGAATCAGAGCGCGTTCACGACAGACAGCCCCACAGACAGGATTGCCAAGTACTTGATTTCCCGCGGAATCGGGTAACTTTGTTGCAGCGGGCTGAAGCTGAAGCTGAAGCAGAAGCGGAAGCGACACGAATAATGTGATATTTTACCTCTCGGGGCGCCACTGGGTTAGTTTGGCGTTAGTTTTGAGAGGCAGTTAGGGGGATTTTGTTGTGAAAACCTGGCAACCCTTGACTGAAGCCAACACGAACTTTTGCCACACCTAAAATGTACTGCCATGAAACTCTGTGTGCACTATTTCGCTAAAAACAGACAGAACGAACTGGTGAAAAAAAAACAATATTTTTTTCAATAAAAATTGGATTTCAATTGCACTTTTTAATGTATTTTGAAAAGAAATACATTATACATTATTATTATTATCAAATTAAACGAATAAGTAAATAAATATAATACTATAATAATAATAAAGTTTTACGTGGAGCTTCTATTTTGACGGAAATGCGCAGGGAGAGTTTGTTATTTATTCTTGTATGCGCAGTTTTAACAGTTGTGGCTAGATACAGCTGCGGCCGGAGAGTAACTATAAATGACATCTGCGACCTATTAGACTGTGTTTTATTAGTGATTACACCTAACCCTTATTGTTGTTGCATGACAAAAAATAGGCAATGTTGGCTGTATCACTTCTAGCCCGGTGTCAGTTGCTTCTAATATGTTATCTTGTTATTTTTATGTATTATCATTATTACAAACACATCTTACCGTTTACTGTTCTTTGTTCTTTTTCTAGTTATTTACAGACAACGACTAGTCCACCGGAAGTCTTGCACATTCACACAAAATAGCTTATTTTCGCTTTGCAAAATATAGTGGATAAGCTACAATTTGTTTTTGTAAACCTCGATAGACTATGTATTTATATAATAAAATAATGATTAGAATAATTACAGTAAAGTATTATATTATAGAAAACTTGATAATTTAACTAAGATACGTTGATGGTTCAATTTCATAAGGGAAGTTGTAAAAGTAAGTTAATCAGCTTACATAACAGTGCACAGTTAACTGTGTAATTCGTCATCTTATAGGCTAATATTATCCACACAAAAAGCAAAGGAATCAAATAAACTAAAATCTCTCCTTTCAGAGCAGACATGGATAATGTATGTCCAGATTGGTCACTTTAAACAGGGGTCATGTGTTGTTGTTTTTGCAGTGCGTAGATAACTATAATTTATGTGACCTTTAATATGATCTAAAGTGCTGTTCAAATCCATGTAAAATGAATAAAATAATCCTGACATCTGTGCTGTCATACCCTGATAGAGGCAGTGAGGAGACATCTTTAAAGCCATGCTGACTCTCATGTAGACAGGACACGTGATGGACGTAACAGCAGGTATCACACCTTCCTCTCTTTCACTGATTATTGGCAGTTTCCTCCCACACACTGATTATTCAGTGTGATCACAGCAACACAAACACATGCATGAGGGAAGATCTCAGCGGTCTCTGAGGGACAGGGAGGTGTCTGCTGTCTTCATGACTCAGAATAACACTTTGTCTGAAGAGAATGATGTATCATGAGCTTTAGGTAAACCTGGCCAATCTCTGATATTGAAAGCATGGTGTGGTTTAGTAAAACTCACCTTAAGTTTACAGTTTTTCTTAATTGCTACAAAATGTATATCAGTGGCGAGACAATGCATTTGCAGTCTCACAGTATTCTACATTTGTGTTACATGTTTGCATGTGTTATAGACATGCTTTTCTTCAAATGTGAAATGTTCTTTTATTTAAGTATCGAGATACTATTATATGTTTGTTAATATTTTCCACTTTCATTTTAATTTTATTTAAGGTTTTAGTTTTATATATATATATATATCATAAGTTATAATTTTTATTTCAGTTTTAGTTATTTTAGGACTCAAAGGTAAACATAAAAATGAGGAATGTTGCCTTGGAAACTAGCAAAAAATTAAGTTTATTTTTTAAATATTGTATTACATGTACACACATGTGGCTGGCTGATGAGCTGATCCTCAGGGAAACTGTGCCAAATCATCTATCCAGTTATCAAACTCTTACATGAATATTTCATAAACATAAGACATGGAATGTTTGTGACGTCTGCTAAACTGGCAAATGTTGTCTGTATGACTTGGGTTAGGATTAGGGTTAGGGTTTATGTAAAATGTGTAAAAATAGAGCACAAATGCATATAGGTAAGTGTGGATTTAACTGCTCCAGAAAGACTTAAATGTATAAAATATGATTAAATGACTTCAGTTTAAAGCAATATGGGGTGAAAGTGAGTAAATCAGCGTCCCTCTGAAGTTTGGTTAAATGTCTGTCATCAGTTACATAAAGCAGATGTGTTTGACCGCTTTCAGAGGCTGCTGACCCCAAACAAACACTGATCAGATAGTGATTACACCAGTCCTGCATCATGATTCTACAGTGGTCATGCAGGATCTTATGTCCTCATATGAATATCTGTGTTTATGTCGTTTGAAACATTTGATCTGAACACCTACTTCTGTGTCCTGCTTTCTATCACATTGAGTGTTGCTTAGCAACCTGCGGCCTTCGTCTTGTGTCCGTGACAGTGGTGTGTGTGAAAATGCCCTCTCACACACACACACACACACACACACACACACACACACACACACACACACACACACACACACACACACTCACTCACTTACAAACCGGCACACACACACACACTCTCACACACACTCACTCACTCACAAACACACACAAATGGGAGGCCATTTGAGACGAAACCCATTGAAAACTTGTGATACACATTGAAACACTTGTGCATATGTGAAACACTTGCCAACAACATGTATGTTAGACCCTATACCATCTAAGCTCCTAAAAGAGGTGCTTCCTGAAGTCATAGATCCTCTTCTGACTATTATTAATTCCTCATTGTCATTAAGTCAAAGTCAAAGTCACCTTTATTTATATAGCGCTTTAAACAAAATACATTGCGTCAAAGCAACTGAACAACATTCATTAGGAAAACAGTGTCAATAATGCAAAAATGATAGTTAAAGGCAGTTCATCATTGGATTCAGTTATGTCATCTCTGTTCAGTTAAATAGTGTCTGTGCATTTATTTGCAATCAAGTCAACGATATCGCTGTAGATGAAGTGTCCCCAACTAAGCAAGCCAGAGGCGACAGCGGCAAGGGACCGAAACTCCATCGGTGACAGAATGGAGAAAAAAACCTTGGGAGAAACCAGGCTCAGTTGGGGGGCCAGTTCTCCTCTGACCAGACGAAACCAGTAGTTCAATTCCAGGCTGCAGCAAAGTCAGATTGTGCAGAAGAATCATCTGTTTCCTGTGGTCTTGTCCTGGTGCTCCTCTGAGACAAGGTCTTTACAGGGGATCTGTATCTGGGCTCTAGTTGTCCTGGTCTCCGCTGTCTTTCAGGGATGTAGAGGTCCTTTCTAGGTGCTGATCCAGCATCTGGTCTGGATACGTACTGGATCCGGGTGACTGCAGTGACCCTCTGATCTGGACACAGACTGGATCTGGTGGCCACGGTGACCTCGGAATAAGAGAGAAACAGACTAATATTAGCGTAGATGCCATTCTTCTAATGATGTAGCAAGTACATAGGTTGTTATGGGAAGTGTTTCCGGTTCCGGTTTACCTAATTAATGCAGCCTAAAAATCCTTTAACGGATTTGGATAATAAAAGCATATTAGTATGTTATGTGTATGCCAGGTTAAAGAGATGGGTCTTTAATCTGGATTTCAACTGCAAGAGTGTGTCTGCCTCCCGAACAATGTTAGGTAGGTTATTCCAGAGTTTAGGCGCCAAATAGGAAAAGGATCTGCCGGCCGCAGTAGATTTTGATATTCTAGGTATTATCAAATTGCCTGAGTTTTGAGAACGTAGCGGACGTAGAGGATTATAATGTAAAAGGAGCTCATTCAAATACTGAGGTGCTAAACCATTCAGGGCTTTATAAGTAATAAGCAATATTTTAAAATCTATACGATGCTTGATAGGGAGCCAGTGCAGTGTTGACAGGACCGGGCTAATATGGTCATACATCCTGGTTCTAGTAAGAACTCTTGCTGCTGCATTTTGGACTAGCTCTAGTTTGTTTACTAAGCGTGCAGAACAACCACCCAATAAAGCATTACAATTATCTTACCTTGAGGTCATAAATGCATGGATTAACATTTCTGCATTTGACATTGAGAGCATAGGCCGTAATTTAGATATATTTTTTAGATGGAAAAATGCAGTTTTACAAATGCTAGAAACGTGGCTTTCTAAGGAAAGATTGCGATCAAATAGCACACCTAGGTTCCTAACTGATGACGAAGAATTGACAGAGCAACCATCAAGTCTTAGACAGTGTTCTAGGTTATTACAAGCAGAGTTTTTAGGTCCTATAATTAACACCTCTGTTTTTTCAGAATTTAGCAGTAAAAAATTACTCGTCATCCAGTTTTTTATATCGACTATGCATTCCATTAGTTTTTCAAATTGGTGTGTTTCACCGGGCTGCGAAGAAATATAGAGCTGAGTATCATCAGCATAACAGTGAAAGCTAACACCATGTTTCCTGATGATATCTCCCAAGGGTAACATATAAAGCATGAAGAGTAGCGGCCCTAGTACTGAGCCTTGAGGTACTCCATACTGCACTTGTGATCGATAGGATACATCTTCATTCACTGCTACGAACTGATGGCGGTCATATAAGTACGATTTAAACCATGCTAATGCACTTCCACTGATGCCAACAAAGTGTTCAAGTCTATGCAAAAGAATGTTGTGGTCAATTGTGTCAAACGCAGCACTAAGATCCAATAAAACTAATAGAGAGATACACCCACGATCAGATGATAATAGCAGATCATTTGTAACTCTAAGGAGAGCAGTCTCAGTACTATGATAAAGTCTAAATCCTGACTGGAAATCCTCACATATACCATTTTTCTCTAAGAAGGAATATAATTGAGAGGATACCACCTTTTCTAGTATCTTGGACAGAAAAGGGAGATTCGAGATTGGTCTATAATTAACTAGTTCTTTGGGGTCAAGTTGTGGTTTTTTGATGAGGCTTAATACACATGTACGCGCAAGAGTTTCACATGTATGCACAAGTGTTTCACATGTATGCACAAGTGTTTCACATGTACGCGCAAGTGTTTCACATATATGCACAAGTGTTTCACATGTACGTGCACGTGTTTCACATGTACGCTCACGTGTTTCACATGTACGTGCACGTGTGTTAAACATGTATGCACAAGTGTTTCACATGTACGTGCAAGTGTTTCACATGTAAGCGCAAGTGTTTCACATGTATGCGCAAGTGTTTCACATGTACGCGCAAGTGTTTCACATGTATGTGAAAGTGTTTCACATGTACGCGCAAGTGTTTCACATGTATGCGCAAGTGTTTCACATGTATGCACAAGTGTTTCACATGTACGCGCAAGTGTTACACATGTATGTGAAAGTGTTTCACATGTACGTGAAAGTGTTTCACATGTATGCGCAAGTGTTTTACATGTATGCGCAAGTGTTTCACATGTACGCGCAAGTGTTTCACATGTATGTGAAAGTGTTTCACATGTATGCGCAAGTGTTTCACATGTACGCGCAAGTTTTACACATGTATGTGAAAGTGTTTCACATGTACGTGAAAGTGTTTCACATGTATGCGCAAGTGTTTCACATGTACGCGCAAGTGTTTCACATGTATGTGAAAGTGTTTCACATGTACGTGAAAGTGTTTCACATGTACGCGCAAGTGTTACACATGTATGTGAAAGTGTTTCACATGTACGTGAAAGTGTTTCACATGTACGCGCAAGTGTTACACATGTATGTGAAAGTGTTACACATGTACGTGAAAGTGTTTCACATGTATGCGCAAGTGTTTCACATGTACGCGCAAGTGTTACACATGTATGTGAAAGTGTTTCACATGTACGTGAAAGTGTTTCACATGTACGCGCAAGTGTTACACATGTATGTGAAAGTGTTACACATGTATGTGAAAGTGTTTCACATGTACGTGAAAGTGTTTCACATGTATGCACAAGTGTTTCACATGTACGCGCAAGTGTTACACATGTATGTGAAAGTGTTTCACATGTACGTGAAAGTGTTTCACATGTATGCGCAAGTGTTTTACATGTATGCGCAAGTGTTTCACATGTATGCGCAAGTGTTACACATGTATGTGAAAGTGTTTCACATGTATGCGCAAGTGTTTCACATGTATGCGCAAGTGTTTCACATGTACGCGCAAGTGTTTCACATGTATGTGAAAGTGTTTCACATGTACGTGCAAGTGTTTCACATGTACGCGCACGTGTTTCACATGTACGTGCAAGTGTTTCACATGTACGCGCAAGTGTTTCACATGTACGCGCAAGTGTTTCACATGTATGCGCAAGTGTTTCACATGTATGTGAAAGTGTTTCACATGTACGCGCAAGTGTTTCTCATGTATGCGCAAGAGTTTCACATGTTTCACATGTATGCACAAGTGTTTCACATGTACGCGCAAGTGTTTCACATATATGCACAAGTGTTTCACATGTACGTGCACGTGTTTCACATGTACGCTCATGTGTTTCACATGTACGTGCACGTGTGTTAAACATGTATGCACAAGTGTTTCACATGTACGCGCACGTGTTTCACATGTACGTGCAAGTGTTTCACATGTATGTGAAAGTGTTTCACATGTACGCGCAAGTGTTTCACATGTATGCGCAAGTGTTACACATGTATGTGAAAGTGTTTCACATGTATGCGCAAGTGTTTCACATGTATGCGCAAGTATTTCACGTGTACGCGCAAGTGTTTCACATGTATGTGAAAGTGTTTCACATGTACGCGCAAGTGTTTCACATGTACGTGCAAGTGTTACACATGTATGTGAAAGTGTTTCACATGTACGTGAAAGTGTTTCACATGTACGTGAAAGTGTTTCACATGTATGCGCAAGTGTTTCACATGTATGCGCAAGTGTTTCACATGTATGCGCAAGTGTTTCACATGTATGTGAAAGTGTTTCACATGTTCGTGAAAGTGTTTCACATGTATGCGCAAGTGTTTCACATGTATGCACAAGTGTTTCACATGTACGCGCAAGTGTTACACATGTATGTGAAAGTGTTTCACATGTACGTGAAAGTGTTTCACATGTATGCGCAAGTGTTTCGCATGTATGCGCAAGTGTTTCACATGTACGCGCAAGTGTTTCACATGTATGCGCAAGTGTTTCACATGTATGCGCAAGTGTTTCACATGTACGTGAAAGTGTTTCACATGTATGCGCAAGTGTTTCACATGTATGCGCAAGTGTTTCACATGTATGCGCAAGTGTTTCACATGTACGCGCAAGTGTTTCACATGTATGTGAAAGTGTTTCACATGTACGTGAAAGTGTTTCACATGTATGCGCAAGTGTTTCACATGTACGCGCAAGTGTTTCACATGTACGCGCAAGTGTTTCACATGTACGCGCAAGTGTTTCACATGTATGTGAAAGTGTTTCACATGTACGTGAAAGTGTTTCACATGTATGCGCAAGTGTTTTACATGTATGCGCAAGTGTTTCACATGTACGCGCAAGTGTTTCACATGTATGCGCAAGTGTTTCACATGTACGCGCAAGTGTTTCACATGTACGCGCAAGTGTTTCACATGTATGCGCAAGTGTTTCACATGTATGCGCAAGTGTTTCACATGTACGTGAAAGTGTTTCACATGTATGCGCAAGTGTTTCACATGTATGCGCAAGTGTTTCACATGTATGCGCAAGTGTTTCACATGTACGCGCAAGTGTTTCACATGTATGTGAAAGTGTTTCACATGTACGTGAAAGTGTTTCACATGTATGCGCAAGTGTTTCACATGTACGCGCAAGTGTTTCACATGTACGCGCAAGTGTTTCACATGTACGCGCAAGTGTTTCACATGTATGTGAAAGTGTTTCACATGTACGTGAAAGTGTTTCACATGTATGCGCAAGTGTTTTACATGTATGCGCAAGTGTTTCACATGTACGCGCAAGTGTTTCACATGTATGCGCAAGTGTTTCACATGTATGCGCAAGTGTTTCACATGTATGCGCAAGTGTTTCACATGTATGCGCAAGTGTTTCACATGTACGCGCAAGTGTTTCACATGTACGCGCAAGTGTTTCACATGTATGCGCAAGTGTTTCACATGTACGCGCAAGTGTTACACATGTATGTGAAAGTGTTTCACATGTACGCGCAAGTGTTTCACATGTACGTGCAAGTGTTTCAATAGGTTTTGTCTCAAATGGCCTCCCAAAGCCACACACACTCACACACACACAAACACACACACACTCTCTCTCTCGCACACACACACACACACACACACACACACTCTCTCTCGCTCTCTCTCTCTCACACACACACACACACAAGCATGCACATGCACACACATACACACACACACACACACACACACGTTTGTTTCTGTGTAAAGTGGGTTCATCCCATAGGTGTAATGGTTTTTATACTGTACAAACTGTATATTCTATGGCCCTACACCAACCCTACACCTAACCCTAACCCTCACAGGAAACTTGTGCATTTTTACTTTCTCAAAAAAACCTCATTCTGTATGATTTATAAGCGTTTTGAAAAATGGGGACATGGGTTATGTCCTCATAAGTCACCCTCTCCTTGTAATACCTGTGTCATACCCATGTCATTATACAGAGTTGTGTCCTGATATGACACAAAAACAAGAGCAAGCATGCACACACACATGCACACTCACTCACACACACACACACACACACACACACACACACACACACACACACACACACACACACACACACACACTCTCTCTTTCTCACACACACACACACACACACACACAAACATGTACACACAAATGCACACACACACTCACTCACACACACACACACACGCACTCTCTCACACACACACAAAAGCATGCACACACACATGCACACACACACACACACACACACACTCACACACAAAAGCATGCACACACATGCACACACACACACACACACACACACACACACACACACACACACACACACACAAGCATGCACACACATGCACACACACACACACTCACAAGCAACCTTCTCTCGCCTTTGCCAAGCAAAGTCTCTGAATGTGAGTGTTGTTGTGATGAGCTGAATCGCTGGTAACCATGGGCACTGAATGTTTGTGCGGTGGTCATGTTCGTGTTCATAACGCCTGAGGAGGTCAAGGAGAGGAACAAACACAGACAGGGTTCTGCGTTGTGCTGTTTCTGTCAGCAGTGCTTCTGAGCATCACTGAGTCCATCTGAGAGTCAGAAGAGCTGCTGCAGATCTGTGTGTGTGTGTGTGTGGCGCCACCTGCTGGAGAAGATCAGATCGTGAATGCGCGCGCGCGCGTGTGTGTGCGTGAGTGTGTTGGCAGAGGCCCATCTAACGCCTCTTTCTCCTCCAGTCACAGAGCTGTGTGTGTGTGTGTGTGTGTGTGTGTGTGTGTGTGTGTGTGTGTGTGTGTGTGTGTGTGTGAGTAGAGCCACCTGCTGGAGAAGATCAGATCAGTCTCACTTCAGCTTCAGCTCACTGCTGTTTTATAGACCTGTTGAAACTTTTGAACTACAGTTCTTCAGATTTGCTTAGACACTAAACCCCATTCTCTGAACCAAACTCTCAACAGTCTAAACTAATTTGTCAAATAAATCACTCTTTCTGCAAAACCTTGATCAAGTTCAGGCAGTTACAGTTTTTTACAATCACTTTGTTACTATTTTCAGAACCTTGATGTCATTTTTCACAACTCTAGACACAAAACTCACAACCAATGATCAAAATGCACATTTTTCAAAACTCTAACCCTTTTCTCAATTGCTTGGATACAATACACATAAAACTTAGATCATTTGTTCATTCAACAAAAATCACCTGTTTAATATGACACAACTTAACATCAAAGTGCTACTATTTCAAAAGCCAATCCACACATTACATTTCAAATGAGTGTCTGTTCATTTCCTTACAATGATCTAACTATCAATTGATACAACTGCTCAAAATGATAAGTAACTGTTGCATTACTCTTAATGCATAGTTGTATGGAAACTCACAAACAATCTTCCATGTTTACTGTAAATCATGAACGTTTCAAGATAACGAGATTCATTGTCACCAGTTAGCGCGGAGCATGAACCAATTAGACTACAATATCCATGGATGTAGCCTAATATTTTATCATAATGCTTCATCAGACACTGTGTCTATGGCCCCAAATACTGTACCACCTTTTCAGACTATTTACAGTATTGACAGTACTTCTGTGACCAGGCCAAATAGTGGAGGCAGAGGCAGAATTCTAACTGACCAACAAGAGCAGGCTGTGGTCGATTTGGTTCGGGCCAGAAATGATATTCGCCTTACAGAAATTCGCCAGCATATCTTGGACAATGAAGACATGTTCAACAATGTGGGATCCATAAGTTTGCCGACTATTGCACGCATACTAAAAAGGCACCAGGTATCTATAAAACAACTATACCGTGTGCCTTTCGAAAGAAATGCAGACAGAGTGAAGCAAATAAGGACTGAGTATGTTCAGGTAAGTTCAGTTTCAAGATGGCTGTTGTAAAAACATTCCCAAAAATTCTACATTGTACAGTAATCTCTAAATCTCTTTCTAAAATGTATTTTTAGAGGGTGACGGAGCTGGATGCTGATGATGACCATCACAAATTCATATATTTGGATGAGGCAGGTTTTAATCTGGCCAAGACAAGGAGGAGAGGTCAGAATTTCATTGGCCAGCGGGAAACCATCCAAGTACCTGGACAACGTGCGGCTAACATTACCATGTGTGCAGCTATATCAGAAGATGGTGTGGTGGGTTTCAATTTCATAGCTAATTATTTTTGCTTTGATTCAAATAAACCTATGCTGTAATTGTACAGTACTGTAGTGTTTTGCATCAATATATTACAAACTTTGTTCAATGATTCCACTGTGTCTGTAGTATTCTCTCTACTACTGCAGTACTTTTACTGAGATGTATTTACTGTACATGTAATACCATAATGAAACCTGTATCACCTATTTTGTTCTACAATATTTAATGATTGTACGAACAATGACACAGTGAAACTATCGGTTGCTTGTGTGTGGGTGATCTATAGTTATGTTTCAATGGTATTTCACAGTAAAGTTGTGTTTTGAACCAATGATTGTGCAAGTGCAAGATTTCTCTAAAGATGTGAATGCGTAAGGCAATGTTTTGAACATTAGACATCCTGTGTTACAAGTGATAACCGTTTTGAGTTTTGTGTCTAGAGTTGTGAAAAATGACATCAAGGTTCTGAAAATATTAGCAAAGTGATTGTAAAAACTGTAAGACACAGTTTGCAGATCTCATGCACTCTTTTTGCAAAATCCTAAACACATTCTCACTCACTAAAACACAATTTGCATCTTGTTAAACTTGTGACGCAAAACTCTAAACACACTTGTTTCTAAATATGTGAATTTGCAAAATATAGCCTAGGTGTGATTTGTTTTGTTTGTGTGTGTGTACAGTATTGCAAAATATTTACTTTTTACTGTATACTATACAGATGAATCTGTAGTGTATATTATTGACAAATGTGTGTGATTTGAAAGCTTTGTTTGATTTTGAGATGTGAAATGGTGTGTGTCTGTGTGAGAGAGAGACAGTGAGTGAATGAGTGTGTGTGTGTGTGTGTTTGTGTGTGTGTATGTGTGTGTGTGTGTGTGTGTGTGTGTGTGTGTGTGTGAATCGTTCGTAAAGCTGTTCTGATGTAAGCTTTCAAATTCATGAAAATGTTTGTATTTTCAGAATGTTCGTTAATTCAAAGGAAATGTAAACCTGCTCCTTCCACGTGTAAATGGTGCATAAAAAAAAACATTCTGTGTATTTTTTGGCAAACTGATGACACTGAATTTTGATGCACTGCCATAATAATTACAAGTTCATTTGCTCCTGCTGTCTTTTTGAATTCTTTACATTTTTACTTTTGAATTCATTAATTCATTATTTTGTTGTTGTTGATAGTTTAGCGCTGATGATTGTAAAAGGCAGCGCTCGTGTTTAGCCAGCAGTAAATAGAGGAGTGGTGGGACAAATACATAAACATGCTGCTTGTACAACGACTGCCTACAACAATATTACTGGTTACTGCTTTATTATATTACAGTTTTCTCGATTGTTAAGACACATTTCTTGAAAGCTGCTCTTCTTTTCTCTAAACTGTGAACACAAAACCCAATTTTCAAGCTACATTCACAAAACCTCAGACTCTTCTTGTAAACCCAAACTTTCACCTCAAAACAGTTCAATCTGTGCTCAAAACTGAACTATGTTGTCAAATCGTGCCCCGAGTCAATCAAAATGAAAGACACTACTGAACAGTCACTAAACACTACGTAGAAAAATAGAAAACACAATGCTCAGGACATGAAGCTGGAGAAATGAATGTTTAT
>NC_081803.1:23510415-23517915 GCF_963082965.1 Carassius carassius
ACACACACACCGCAGTGAACACACACACCGCAGTGAACACACACACCGCTGTGAACACACACACAGCAGTGAACACACACACAGCAGTGAGCACACACACCGCAGTGAACACACACACCGCAGTGAACACACACACCGCAGTGAACACACACACAGCAGTGAACACACACACCGCAGTGAACACACACACCGCAGTGAACACACACACAGCAGTGAACACACACACCGCAGTGAACACACACACAGCAGTGAACACACACACCGCAGTGAACACACACCGCAGTGAACACACACACATTAGTGAACACACACACAGCAGTGAACACACACACCGCAGTGAACACACACACATTAGTGAACACACACACAGCAGTGAACACACACACAGCAGTGAACACACACACCGCAGTGAACACACACCGCAGTGAACACACACACCGCAGTGAACACACACACCGCAGTGAACACACACACAGCAGTGAACACACACACCGCAGTGAACACACACACAGCAGTGAACACACACACAGCAGTGAACACACACACCGCAGTGAACACACACACAGCAGTGAACACACACACCGCAGTGAACACACACACCGCAGTGAACACACACACCGCAGTGAACACACACACCGCAGTGAACACACACACCGCAGTGAACACACACACATTAGTGAACACACACACCGCAGTGAACACACACACAGCAGTGAACACACACACATTAGTGAACACACACACCGCAGTGAACACACACACCGCAGTGAACACACACACCACAATGAACACACACACACAGCAGTGAACACACACACCGCAGTGAACACACACACAGCAGTGAACACACACCGCAGTGAACACACACCGCAGTGAACACACACACAGCAGTGAACACACACACAGCAGTGAACACACACACCGCAGTGAACACACACACATTAGTGAACACACACACAGCAGTGAACACACACACATTAGTGAACACACACACCGCAGTGAACACACACACCACAATGAACACACACACACAGCAGTGAACACACACACCGCAGTGAACACACACACAGCAGTGAACACACACCGCAGTGAACACACACCGCAGTGAACACACACACAGCAGTGAACACACACACAGCAGTGAACACACACACCGCAGTGAACACACACACATTAGTGAACACACACACCGCAGTGAACACACACACATTAGTGAACACACACACAGCAGTGAACACACAGACAGCAGTGAACACACAGACAGCAGTGAACACACACACAGCAGTGAACACACACACAGCAGTGAACACACACACACACATTAGTGAACACACACACATTAGTGAACACACACACCGCAGTGAACACACACACATTAGTGAACACACACACAGCAGTGAACACACACACAGCAGTGAACACACACACCGCAGTGAACACACACACCGCAGTGAACACACACCGCAGTGAACACACACACAGCAGTGAACACACACACAGCAGTGAATACACACACCGCAGTGAACACACACCGCAGTGAACACACACACAGCAGTGAACACACACACCGCAGTGAACACACACACAGCAGTGAACACACACACCGCTGTGAACACACACACAGCAGTGAACACACACACAGCAGTGAGCACACACACCGCAGTGAACACACACACAGCAGTGAACACACACACAGCAGTGAACACACACACAGCAGTGAACACACACACCGCAGTGAACACACACACAGCAGTGAACACACACACCGCAGTGAACACACACACCGCAGTGAACACACACACCGCAGTGAACACACACACAGCAGTGAACACACACACAGCAGTGAACACACACACCGCAGTGAACACACACACCGCAGTGAACACACACACCGCAGTGAACACACACCGCAGTGAACACACACACATTAGTGAACACACACACAGCAGTGAACACACACACAGCAGTGAACACACACACCGCAGTGAACACACACACCGCAGTGAACACACACACAGCAGTGAACACACACACCGCAGTGAACACACACACAGCAGTGAACACACACACCGCAGTGAACACACACACCGCAGTGAACACACACACCGCAGTGAACACACACACCGCAGTGAACACACACACCGCAGTGAACACACACACAGCAGTGAACACACACACAGCAGTGAACACACACACCGCAGTGAACACACACACCGCAGTGAACACACACCGCAGTGAACACACACACAGCAGTGAACACACACACCGCAGTGAACACACACACAGCAATGAACACACACACAGCAGTGAACACACACACCGCAGTGAACACACACACCGCAGTGAACACACACATAGCAGTGAACATCAGGGATGGAAATTAGCACCCGTCACCAGCCAAATGCGGGTGTGTTTGTGTTGTGGCGGGTAAACTCACTTCACCTACCGGCCACCGTGGCGGGTAAATAAAAATAGTATACTGTTTCACCCGGCCAGTGGACAAAAATAAGTTAATTTTCATCCCTAGTGTGTGTACAACACGCAATTAAGTCTTAATATCATCCGAAGCAGCTCCGTGGAGAGGGGCGGTGTAAACCAGGCTCTAAACGGCGACGTTGTTCCCAGTGCAGTGTTTGCAGCTGAAGTTAGTGATATATCCGTTGGTTATTTACAGTATGTTTTATAGCACATGCTCATGATATACAAGATCGCGTGAAGAGTCGAATTTGTTATCGCGCACATGTTTCTGCACACTGTCACGTCTCTTTCAGACCCCGGTAAGTTCATTTTCCTCCAGCATTCTGCAACATTTTAGATTATATGGACAGTTTGTGTATATCTTTTTGTTTTTAACGGCATAATAAGCAAACCAACAAACAGTATTATCGGTCGCGTGTCTAACTGCTGTCCGGGGGATGACTTTTATTTCCAATTTTTTTTATGTCTTCAAGCACTTTTTCAGAAGTTAGCTCTGTGGCTAGTAAGTCAACCCTCTACATTGTGAGTAAATCACTCTCACATGCGACTAAATCTTGCTTCTGGCTACTAAATGATGTCTAATATGAGCCAATGGCTAATCAATTATCTGATTTTACTCGCCAGTGTGTTAGTTGGAGGCTAAGTTTAGCACAGATATTTTCACTTGCGAACACTCTCTGAATCTCTGTCAGACGATCTGTGCTTTTTTTCCTCTGTGGATGCGCAACGCACCTGTGTTTAATGTACCGTGCATTCTTCCTATGGAAGACTTCAGCTTTTAAGAACAGCTGGGTTTTCCGGTAGTGGGTGGAGCTAATGCGTGAACGGCAATCTCATCGCATTCTCCCTGTTTTGATTTCAGCAAATCAGTTTGAGCGAACACACAAAACCTAATTAATATTCATGAATCCAGCAGCTCATTAATCCTTAGTAATCCTTAGTGTGTTTTATAGTTTTTATTAGTAGGAATCATATTATTATTATCTTATCAGGAGTTTTGTAAGGTTTTTTTTCCCAATTTTATTTTATTTTTTAATTTTTTTACAGAAACACTGAATGACCAAAAAAGCACCACCACCAGTCCAGTTAAAATGTTCAGTTAAAACGACTAATAAGCATTCAAACATGGTTGTCAAGTTTACTTCTAATTGCTAAAGTTCTAATCTTAAATGATACTTGATTATTATAAAGCTTGACTGACTGACGAGTAAACTAAAATAATTATTAGCCAATGACGATTCAATTCCCAAGGTGTCGGTAGAGGGTTGTGAGTTATGTAGAAACAACATTGTATCTCTACACGTTTGACAGCTCTGGCGTGACGAGACGCGTAAAAACGATGTATTAAAAACGCAGTGCGTTCGTTTGTTGATGGTGTAAAAGTTTGCGAGCCGAGATTTCTTTCAGTGATACAGTGTTGAACAGGGGAGTGTTCCCTCAACCACACAAAAAATAAAAAAAATAAAAAAGAATACACTTACACATACAAATACTGGTGAATCCTTTCCTTTGGAATTAAATACAACATTATTAATGCGTACGAAAACAGTGCGGTGTATCATCGGTTGGGCTGGAGCTGAGAGAATGAGCTGCTTCAACAAGAGTCGGCTGTTTCTAAACCTATAAGCTGCCTAGATAGACAACATCTGAGCATCACTGAAAGAGAAAATGTCAGTATTTCATTGAGACTTGAGATTAAATAAACTGCTTAAAGAGTAACTAAACCCTAAACCAACTTTTTTTAGTTAATGATCTGTAAGAATGGGGCTTTATTAGTGCTGTTCATTGATTCGAGTAACTTTTTTGACATTTGAGTATAAAGTGTTTTAATTCTACAATATATGGTGTAAAAACGTGTGAGTGCTGCCCTCTTCAGGTTGAACGGTGGCTACTGCAGTTGATTTTTCCTATTGGATGTTGCGGTGGCAGGTGACGTAAGCAGTTTCCAGCTCACCACGCC
Organism: Carassius carassius; assembly: GCF_963082965.1. Classification (NCBI taxonomy): domain Eukaryota; kingdom Metazoa; phylum Chordata; class Actinopteri; order Cypriniformes; family Cyprinidae; genus Carassius; species Carassius carassius. The sequence continues at coordinate 23,514,854 of NC_081803.1, forward strand.
CCTTGGTACGAGCTACCACGCCCTTGGCAGTATAAAACCATCAAAATCACTGTAGTGAGTCAGGAGCTGGAATTGCGAGTATTGGTAACGACCAGGATAGGCTATTATAGCATCTATTTAGCATAGCAATTATATAGTTATTTAGATCTTCAAGTTAGCGTAGATTTATCTGTATTTAGCACAGTGGTCAGGATGGTACGGAGGTGTGTTGCTGGTTGCGACAGCACTGCTGGACTGCATAGTTTACCAGCAGACTTTAAAATTAAGCGCCAGTGGTTGCATGCACTTGGCCTGGAAGACCGCAAGTTCCCGCCTAGAGCTCGAGTGTTCAAACTGCGTTTTTACATGGGGTTGCTTCTCCAACGCAATGGAGGTGGAAATGGGCTTCTCTACACAGCTCGCGCTGAAAAGCGACGCGGTGCGGGAGTTAAGACCGCAGTTTGAGCCAGCGGCTGGAATTGATATGAACAGACACCTCGACACCCTCCACTTCAGGTAAAAGTGGGGGAGAAAAGTCCTCTACTTCAAATGATCGCTCTGTTGCAAAGCTACTTGCGTCATTACAGTCACTCTCCATTTTAGCGTCTCTGACAGCAGCTGTCAATCAATCCGTCACTGCGGGTCTCAGGTTCACGCCCCACCAACTCAGCCCCGCCCTAGGTTCCTCCCCTCTATCTCCGCTGTGATCTGCCCACTTTTCAGCATTTTTCAAATATTGTCAGTGGGCGGAGTCAGGCTCTGACCAGGGGTTTAGTTACACTTTAAGTATTGTAGATCTTGTAGGATTAATTTTCACATGCAGTTACACATTGTGTGTTAAAAACAAGAAAGTGGCTGGTAAAAACATTGAGTGGCTGGTAGATTTTGAAATCCAGCAGACACAGTGGCCGGTGGACAAAACAGTTAATTTCCATCCCTGGTGAACACACACACATTAGTGAACACACACCCGGAGCAGGAGGGCTTCGGTTCTTGCTCGAGGGTCTCTCCTCAGTCGTGGTTTTGAGGGACCCTGCCACAACTTTTCTCTTCTGTATAATATCTCACCTTCACTGCTGATGTGTTCATATAAGAACTGCAGGGTAGTGAGCGTAGTGTGTTAGCATGTTATTCCAGCTCTCGTCCAATCAGAAGAGAGGAGCAGCTGACCGCAGACGCCAGCCACGTTTGTGTGAGAATAAACAGAGTGACGGCCAAACGCCACACACACACACACACACACACACACACACACACACACAAGCTCACAGAAGCACACACATGTGTGGCTAATTTGCTGGAAATATGCTAAGTGGTGTAATTCTTTTAGGGGCTATTAGAGACATCTGATAAGACCACACATGCACACACACACACATATCACTGCATTAGAGCATGTAACACACACACACACACGCACACACACACACACACACACACACACATCACTGCATTAGAGCATATGTGTGAGTGCATGTGTGTGTGCATATGAGTGTGTGCGTGTGTGTGGGTGTGTGTGTGTGTGTGTGTGAGTGAGAAATAGAGAGAGTGTGTGTGTGTGTGTGTGTGTGTGTGTGTTTAAGAGTGTGTGTGTGTGTAAGAGAGAGTGTGTGTGTGTGTGTGTGTGTGTGTGTGTGTGTGTGTGTGTGTGTGTGTGTGTGCTGCAGATGTGTTTCAGGAGGCTGTAGATGTTAGTTCATGAGTGATCTGTGTAGAGATCGTCTCTTCTATCATTAGAAGCATGAACAGAAAGTCCACTTGATATTTGATATTATTTAAACATGTTCACAGTGGTCACATGAAATACAGGTAAACCAATAAATACATAAATAATAAAAAATACATAGCACATATTTAGTATAGATTTATTTTTTTTACTTTATGATTAAAGAAATTATTAAATTTTCATCAATTTACAAATCTTTTTGGGAAACCCTAATAACATGATATAACTGTGCCATACTGAACACACACACACATTTTATGTGTGTGTGTATTACATGTGTGTGTGTGTGTGTGTGTTTTAGGCTGCAGTGGTCAGATGTCTGATGTCTGTCGGAGGAAATGATCCAGACGAGCAGAACCAGAACCAGTCAAACACAAGGTACACGCACGCACGCACGCACGCACACACACACACACACACACACGCACGCACGCACGCACGCACACACACACACACGCGCACATGCACACACACGCACACACACACACACACACACACACGCACACACACACACAGAGTCTGTCTGGCTTTTTTTTCTCAAACTGTCTGTATCTGTTTATTTGTCACCATGATAAAAAAATGTAAAAAAACATTTAGAAAGCTTATAAAATCATGTGTCAGGTCTTAAGTCTTTAACTTGTAAATCACTGTCTCGACACATTCTCTAAGTTCTCTTACGAGAGCTCTCTCGTACTGCGTCTTAGCTAAGACGCTACGGGAAAAGTCTCTTTTCACGAAATACTGAAGCAAAAAATTATCCTTAATTTTGTATTTTTGTAAAGCGCATTTGCAGCAGTACACAGCCATAGGCGAGACGGCTCGTTCGCTCATTGGCTTGTTCTGCGGCAACTGCACAGCCTATCGAGCGCAGGCTGATGCAACATCAGACCAATAACCAAAGACCGAAAGACCAAAGACCGCTTCGCGCCCTTCTTGCCACTTCCCGCCGAAACGGGTGTGGCCCAACCTATAAAAGGAGCTCGAAAAGGCTGACTCACCTGGTTTTTCATCTTTTCAGCGAAGCTCACGCATCGCTGGATCACGGAGGAAGCAAGCGCCGTCTGAGAAAGCACATCAGCAGGACGAGCCATTCTGAAGCTGCTGGCATCGCCGCCTTCCATTGCCGTTCCTGCTGCGCTATCCGGCGCCTATATCCTTTCAATCCTGTTATATCCAAGCTGTTCTTTATGTGTGTGTGTGTGTTCGCCCTGCGAAACACACTCGTAAAAGAGCTCGCGTCTTTTTTAAGATGCCTTCCTGCGGCTCGTCAGAGCCCCACTCAGCGAGGGAGACCGGTACGTCATCTGTGTCTCCTGCCTGGGTGAAGATCATGCAGCGCTCGCGCTCGCTGACGGCG
>NC_081803.1:23522915-23525415 GCF_963082965.1 Carassius carassius
TAGCCTGTTTTTAGCATGATTAGCCTGTTACTAGCATATTGCTGGCATGATTAGCATGTTACTAGCATGTTGCTAGCATGGTTACCAAGTAACTAGAAATTGGCTAGCATGATTAGCCTGTTGTTAGCATGATTAACAAGTAACTAGTATATTGGTAGCATAATTAGCAAAGTGACTACCATGTTGCTAGCATGACTAGCAAGCGAGTAACATGTCACTAGCATAATTAGCAAGTTACTAGGATGTTGTTAGCATGGCCAGCAAGTGACTAGCCAGTTTCTACCATGATTAGAATGCTACTAGCACATTGTTAATATGTTGTTTGCATGATTAGGAAGTGACAAGCATTTTGCTATCATGACTAACAAGTGACTAGCATGTCGCTAGCATGATTAGGAACTTACAAGGATGTTGTTAGTATAATTAACATGTTACTAGCATATTGCTAGCATGATTAGCAAGTAATTAAAATGTTGTTAACATGATTAAAATGTTACTAGCACATTGCTAGCATTTTGTTAACATGGTTACCAAGTTACAAAGATGTTGTTAGCATGATTAGCAAGTGACTAGCATGTTAGAATAATTAACAAGTGACTTAACATTTTGTTATAATGACTAGAAAGTGACTAGCATGACACTAGCATGATTAGCATTTTACTAGGATGTTGTTATCATGATTAGCATGTTACAAGCATGTTTGCTAGCATAATTAGCAAGTAAATGGCATTTTGTTAACATGATTATCAAGTGACTAGCTTGCTTCTAGCATGATTAGCATGTTAATAGTTCATTGCAAGCATTTTATTAATATGATTACCAAGTTACTAGGATGTTGCTTACACGGCAAGCAAGTTACTAGCATGCCTCTAGCATGTTTCTAGCATGATTAGCATTTTTACTAACATGTTTTTAGCATGATTAGCATGTTGCTAGAATAGGTAGATAAATAGTTTTTTTTTTTTATTATTATATTTTAGTTGGATAGTGAACATGTTTGCATGATTTAAGTGTTGACCAGTAATCCTGGCCCAAACTCTCTCTGAATACCGTGCACACTCTCACTCTTCTTCATGAGATGGGAAGAGCGTTAGAGCAGCGTTGTATTTGCGTTGCTCTGAAGTTAATGTCGTGTCGCTCCCGCGGTGTTAACGATGGGCGTCTTCTGCCTCCACAGCGTCCATTAGAGGCCCCTCACGAATGCAGACGGATGGGCTTTTTCCTCTTTTCCATTCCCAGCCCCTGTTATCCCGTGCTGTCAGGAATGCAGGAAATGGTGGCAGAGCACTTCCTGTCTGTGGCTGCATGTGTGAATGACCCAAATTCTCATTAAGCTTCATGTAAACCCATATAAGGCTGCTTTTATTTTTCAGTGTTGTCTATTTCAATAATTTTTCTGCTGTTTATCGCTGGTTTTCTTTTCCCTGCAGGGCTTCCCTCTGATTGGCTGAGAGCTTGTGGTGTGTGTGATTGGTGTGTTTTTTAAGGTGAAGGTTGCTTTGACCCGTTCGCTCTTTAATGGGCTTCACAGCTCTGTTATCAGCAGCCTGCAGATTCATCTGGTTTCCGCCATCATTTCCTTTTCCTCCTGCTGATCCCAGAGCTGTGCTGAGGAGCGGCCGCGTGCCTCTCTGTCCTCCGAGTCTCACGAGAGTCTCCCTGTCTCTCTGTGTTTGAATTCAGCTGTAGTGTAAAGCTACTGCTTCAGATCTGACCATTCATTTCAAAGGCCTCTAAATGACCAGCATGATCAATCCTCCTGTCTTCTGTCTCTGAGTGACAGTTCAGAGTGTTTTATCCAGTCAAAGCTCTTTCAGTGTAACTGTTCAAGCGTCCAGCTTCAGCTCGACTCAGATGTTTCCTGATTGTGATCAAGTAAAGGTCAGAATAAGGTCAGTAATATCTCCAGATGAACTGTTCCTGGACTGAAGCAGCTCAGCTTTACTTGATTCTCCATCAATCATGTTTTAGAGTCTCAAATCTGATCCAACACAAATAATAGCCTTTAAATTCTGTCAATTTTATCACAAAATACAAACAATACATTTTTCTGCTCTTTAATGTGGCATGAGATCACTGTGTTAGTTCATGCAGCATGTGAATCAATCATCTTTTCCTCTTTTCTAGCACAAAATAAACTGAAATGAATATCAAAAGACAATATAGAAAAAAGAAATCAGAAAGAAATCAGACTTTGCTAACATTGTTTTATTTTCATAAATCAGTCAGTAAACCACCACATACTTTTTTCACATTAATTAACTTTATTCAAGCAGTAGCCTACAACTTTAATCTAGTAAGTTTGACTTTATTCTGAAAATATTATGCCACTAAAACGCAGTCATATTTATTAAATTACTTAATGTTAAAGTGTTAGTTCATCCAAAAATCCTAATTATGTCATTAATGACTCACCCTCATGTTGTTCCAAACCCGTGAGACCTCCGTTCATCTTCTGAACACAGTTTAAGATATTTTAGCTTTAGTCCAAGAGCTCTCA
>NC_081803.1:23530415-23532915 GCF_963082965.1 Carassius carassius
ACCTGGGTGTGGACGGCCGGCGCTCTGGATGGACTCAGTCTCCGTCTGCAGCTAAAGGTCAGTCGTGTGGTGTCTGAGAGTGTTACACGGATCATGCATCACGCCTAACACCCAATCTGTGTGTTCATTAGTCTCTCAGAGCTCTGCTGCCATCATGACCAAACCTGAGGAGCAGAGAGCTCCGCTAGGTGAGAACACATATTCTCTGTTTCCATTCTAATACTAGTTAGTTTGACTGATTTATTGTGTGCTTTTGTCTTTATTTTTTTCACACCCTGCACTTATTTCTCACACTAATGTGTCAGTAATTTTATTATTTTACAGTTATTTATGCAGGATCATTGTGATAAACTGGAGGCTCGGATGAATCTGTATGAAGTTATGAGTTATGATCTGAGGTCAGGCAGGGTTAGAGCGAGTGAGGGATCATATCACGTCCTGATTTTAATCAAATAAAGCATAAATCAGCTGAAGTATATCACTGGGATGCTCTCTGATGGTTGTTTGTGGTCTTCTCTGTAGATCCATATCAGATTTTAGGGCCGACAAGCAGCAGGCTGGCGAATCCAGGTGAGAGAATTTATTTATTACATTTATTTTTCATTTGTTTTGCATTATAGTTGCATTTATCAGATTAGAGCTGGATGATAATGACAGTATATATTGTTTTATGTGTACTGTATGTATGCAAATAAAGTTGGATATATTTTATATGTTTTTTATGATTGAAATTTTAGAGGAAGAGCATGTTTTGTGCTCATATATTGAAGTTATGTTAGTCAGTCGTCCTGCATCATGTTCATCAGATGACGGAAAGGTCTGCATATTAACTCGTTATTTGTTCCAGTAATCGCACCAAATGAAAGCATTGAATGGACAGCCCTAGTGATGATGATGATGATGATTGTGCTTCAGGTTCGGGTCAGATCCAGCTGTGGCAGTTCCTCCTGGAGCTTCTCTCCGACAGCTCTAACTCGTCCTGCATCACGTGGGAAGGAACCAACGGCGAGTTCAAGATGACGGATCCGGACGAGGTGGCTCGGCGCTGGGGCGAGAGGAAGAGCAAGCCCAACATGAACTACGACAAGCTGAGCCGAGCCCTGCGCTACTACTACGACAAGAACATCATGACCAAAGTGCACGGGAAACGCTATGCCTACAAGTTCGACTTCCACGGCATCGCTCAGGCCCTGCATCCGCATCCGCATCCGCCCGAGTCCTCCGTCTACAAGTACCCAGCCGAGCTGTCCTACATGAGCTCGTACCCACAGAAGATGAGCTTCGTGTCTCCACACACTCCGGCCATGAGCGTGTCCTCGCCGGGCTTCTTCAGCGCTCCGAGTCCGTACTGGAGCGCTCCGGCGGCCGGACTCTACAGCGGCCCTCGACACCCCCCCGCACACATGCCCTCACATCTGGGATCCTACTACTAGATGCCCACCACATCTCCAGAGACCAAACCAAACACTCACCGTATTTAGACAGGAGACCGTCCGTGATCCAGAAGCTTAGCGGGACTGTGGCTGTATAACATGTTCTTGAGCTGCTGCATGATCAAGTATATATGTTCACTTCTACCTTATTGTACAAACATATCAGAGCGAGTTCAGAAGGTCTGAGAGAAAATGAGAGGAAGAGGAAGACAGGACTGAGGTATGTGAGAAGATGATGAAGAATGACGGCCGTTCACATGAAGGACGATAACGTAGGGCTGCACGATCACTTGCTCAAAAAAGATAATCACATATTTTGTATTTCATCAGATTGATTGCAGTTCAATATAATTATAAATCAACTTGCTTTCGGTTTAGTTTCAGCAAGCAGCACAAACAGACGGGCTTTATTATGCTATTATTTGAGCAGGATATATCTCAGTAGAGTGATCACAGGGTTGCCAAGTTGGGAATAAATTAAATTAACACCTGGGTTGCCAAGTTTTGTTTTCGAAGTCCGCGGGTTAAAGCGATCTCCCCAGGACACTATTTCGAACAGAAACCAAATAAAACATGATTGGGATAGTTGTGATTATCAATTAGGCTTGTTCTTTTTTGCAGACCTGGCAACCCTGTAAACCACTGGACAGAAAGTGTATTGATTTAAGAGAAACGCTTTGATTGGGGGATTTAAACATATACACTTGACATCTGGCAACCAATGACACAATTGAATGATATTGGTGCACTTTCAGAATCCACCGTCTTTAAAGAGCTTCAGCATTTAAAGCTTATAATAAACAGCCAATATAGTTATCGTTCTTATCGTGTGAACAGGCCTCCTGATAAATCTGTCAGTATTATGTCGTTTGTGTGGCTTCAGAGATTGAAATTTGCCTTAAAAATGACGAGTCTTTGTAGAAAACTGGAATCTTTCAGATGTTTTAATGACCTCTAACCTTTAATGACGAGGTGCATTTATATGAACCAGTGCCTTTCAGAGAGAACAGATTTACCAAAGATACCAGTATTTGTATTATTATTAATTATTATGACGATGTTCCGAG
>NC_081803.1:23537915-23545415 GCF_963082965.1 Carassius carassius
ACTAGAACTTAAAATAGTTGTTTTCTCTGTGAAGAGACAGTAAAATGTAATTGTTTCCTGTGATCAAAGCTGAATTATTTATTTTTTATATATATATAAACCATGATACACTATCTTAAAAAGGTTTGGGGCCAGAAAGATTTAAAGGGATATTCACCCAAAAATGTTAATTCTGTCATTAATTATTCACCTTCATATCGTTCCAAACCTGTAAGACCTTCATTCACCTTCAGAACAAATGAAGATACTTTTGATGAAATCCGAGAGCTCTGACCCTGCGCAGACAGCAAGGGAACGGAAACATTATAAATGATAGAATTTTCATTTTTGGGTGAACTAACCCTAAATAAATAAAATAAAGAAATGAATACTTTTATTCCTCAAGGATGCATTAAATTGATTGAGAGTAACAGTAAAGACATTTACAACATGACAAAAGATTTCTATTTCAAATAAAAGCTGTTCTTTTGAACTTTATTCATCTGTGAATCCTGAAAAATAAAATGTATCACGGTTTCCACAAAGATAAAAATATATATTGATCACAGCAATCAAATTCTGTCACTGATGAATCATTCTCAACAAGACCAGGATCTGGTCAGAAATCAAATCGTTTTGATCTGAAGTGTTTTGACTGTTGAATTCTGCTGTGTTTCACAGAAGCAGCCAACACTTCAGGTTTTTAGCTCCAGATCAGATCTGGCTCACAGTCGGATGCTCTTCCAGAATGATTTGGGGAGTTTTTCCAGCTCATTCTTGACACGCGTCTGGTCTCTTCATTCCCGTCTGTATTCCTCCTCCAGCTGGAGCTTCTCTGTGTTGTTGTGGATGTTTGGCAGCTCGCTGCAGGCCTGCATCTTGTCGAAGAAGCTGAAGTCTGCGGCCAGTTTCCCGCCGGACATGTTGGACAGCACAGGTTTGAACTCGTAACCCCACTGGATCTCCTGCGGCACGTAGGACGTGCGGCTCTGGCAGGTGGCAGCTGTGGACTCCATGGTGCCATTGAGGGTCACCAGCAGCTCGAAGTCTTGTTTGGACAGGTTGTCGGCCGTGAGGCTCCTCAGCGGGCTTCGCTCGTCCAGCACGTGGCAGAAGGTGAGCGGCAGCAGCAGGAACGGACACTCGCCACAGGAGTCCAGCTGGAAGTCCACGCTGCTCTGATGGACGAGGGTTTTCTCACCTTCTTGTGTGACGTGGGTCGACAGCAGTTTCCCCGAGAGCTGACACTGAATCAGGAGGCTGTTCCTCATGTTGGCCACGCGCACCATCAGACACCAGCTCCTGCCTCGCTTGCACACCACTGCTGACCGGCTGAACTTGATGGTTCCCGCGCGCTTCTTGGGTCTCGCCAGCTTGGCCAGAAACGCACCGGTCACGAAGATCTCAGCCAAACCCGTGATGACCAGCTGCACCACCAGCGTCAGGATAGCGAGAGGACACTCCTCGGAGATGTGCCGGAAGCCGTAGCCGATGGTGGTCTGGGTCTCCAGTGAGAACAGGTATGCACCGGTCAGCGAGTCCACATTCATCACGCACGGCGTGTGATTGGACGACGGGTCGGCGTGGAAGTCTCCGTTCCTCAGGCCGATGAGGTAGAAGATGACTCCGAACACGAACCACGTCATGACGAAGGTGGAGGCGAACAGCGTGATCTTATAACGCCATTTTATGTCCACCACCGTGGTCCAGATGTCGTGCAGGAAGAGCTTGACCATCCCTTCCACGTTGTCGATCTTCACATTACTGCGGCCATCTTTAGACATCACACGCCGCACGTTATCCGTCATGCTGCAGGAAGAGATGTGAAGATCATCAACAGTCAGGGTTTCTTAGAAAATCTTAACTCGCCCTTCTACATATGACAGCATTAAAAAGTCTTAAATCAGAACAGAAGTTGTGACATTAAAAAGTGGACATTATCTCGGCTCGATCACGTCAAAATGCTACTTTTACGTGCCTTACTCACTACTATACTGCTCTGGTCCCCTGCGCACCTCATTTTTATTTTGTGTGGTCCAACCAGAGATTGCTGAGCGTAATTACTGCAAATAGCCTGTATGTCAAAAAGGCTGGTTAGTTGCACTTAATGTAAACACTATTGAAATGGTAGTATGATATAGGGTGATATATAATGTACTGTCCCATAGAAACTTTAAGAGTTTGTGAAAATATACTGAATATCAAAATTATATTTTGTTAGATCTTTAGACCCTGCATTAAATCCCTCGACTCATTCATATATAACAGCGCTTAAAAAGAAGTGGCGCCATAGTTATTAAAGATGAGCTCAGGCATTAAAAAGTAGCAAATATATATGTTTGTGTGCATAGCACCATTTCTGTTGTGTTGTGCTAATGTTGTTGTGTTGTGAGATTTCGCTGTGTTGTGCACTACTGGACCTGGTTTTGTGTCTTGTTTTTCAGTACAAATATCTAAACATCCTTAAATCAAGAATCATTTACTAAAGATGAGAAATTAAGATAAGAAGTCTTGTTTTCTGAGAAATGAGAATGAGTTTATGATTAAAACAAGAATAAATATTGGTCAGTGGGGAATGAAAACTTTGAATTAAGTAGATTTTTCTGAGCCCACTGACAGATATTTGTTCTTGTTTTAATCATAAACTTTGTTTTGAACAATTTTTCAGAAAACAAGACTTTACGAGACATGCCAATTTGCATCTTCTTCAATTTGCATCAGTTCTTGGACCACTTCTCTTCTCTTTCTACATGGCATCTTTAGGTTCTGTCATTCAGAAACATGGCTTTTCATACCACTGCTATGCTGACGACACTCAACTCTACCTCTCATTCCATCCTGATGATCCGACGGTACCTATTCGCATCTCAGTTTGTCTAACAGACATTTCTTCCTGGATGATGGACCATCACCTTCAACTCAACCTTGCCAAGACAGAACTGCTTGTGATTCCAGCAAACGCATCGTTTCATCACTATTTCACCATCAAGTTAGGCACATCAACCATAACTCCTTCAAAAACAGCTAGAAGCCTTGGAGTTATGATTGATGATCAGCTGACTTTCTCAGACCACATTGCTAAAACTGTCCGATCCTGCAGATTTGCTTTATTCAACATCAAGAAGATCAAGCCCTTTCTTTCGAAACATGCTACACAACTCCTTGTTCAAGCTCTTGTTCTGTCCAGGCTGGACTATTGCAATGCCCTCTTGGCAGGTCTTCCAGCCAATTCTATCAAACCTTTACAATTAATCCAGAACGCGGCAGCAAGATTAATTTTTAATGAGCCAAAAAGAATACATGTCACCTCTGTTTATCAATTTGCACTGGCTTCCAATAGCTGCTCGCATAAAATTCAAGGCATTGATGTTTGCCTACAAAACTACCACTGGCTCTGCACCCATTACCTAAATTTGTTACTTCAGACTTATGTGCCTCTAGAAGCTTGTGTTCTGCAAGTGAACGTCGCTTGATTGTGCCATCCCAAAGAAGCACAAAGTCACTTTTACGGACTTTTAAATTAAATGTTCCTCCTGGTGGAATGACCTCCCCAACTCAATCCGAGCAGCTGAGTCCTTAGCCATCTTCAAGAATCATCTTAAAACACATCTCTTCCATCTTTATTTGACCCTCTAACTTTAGCACTCACTATTCTAATTCTATTCTTAAAACAATCTAACTACCTTTCTAATCTGTTTATATTCTATTTTCTTTTCATTTATTATGCAATTGTATATGTATGTGCAAAGACCTCTAACTAGCTTGCTCTATTCTTTTTTTATTTTTATTTTTTATTCTATCTGTTTTCTTTTTATTTATTATATTATTTAAAATCCCATGCTACGTGTACTGTGTTAACCTAACTGAGACTTGTTATAGCTCTTATATATCATTGCTCTTTTTGTTGTTTTTGATTGCTTCCACTGTCTTCATCTGTAAGTCGCTTTGGATAAAAGCGTCTGCTAAATGAATAAATGTAAATGTAAATGGAATTCCTGGGACTGCTCTTAAATGGTTTAAGTTTTATCTAACAGATAGAAATTTTGTTGTTAAACCCGGAGAATATGTGTCAACACCAGCTCCACTGCGGAGTCCCTCAAAGGTCTGTTTTCGCCCCCCTTTTATTCTCACTGTACATACTCTCTTTAGGATCTATGTTTAGGAAACACAATATTTTGTTTCATTTGTATGCCGTTGATACGCAGATTTATCTGCCTCTTCCAAAAGACGGTGTGTCTGGTATGAGTTTGCTTTTGACTGACATAAAGGACTGGATGGCGTTTAATTTTTTAAAATTCAATGAAAATAAAACAGAGATTATGCTTTTTGGTCCAGTTAGTAATCAAACTACCACAAGCTCTATCCTTGGCTTAGCTTATTTATTAACCAGGGCTATTATTTCTCTAGGCGATTAATTATTAGGTGTGTCATAAAGCCAGCCTGAAACCCTGAACAAGCGCTCTAGTAACCAATTAAGCTTAACAAACAAACAAACATGGTGCTAGCAACGCCAAGGTCATGCCTTCGATTCCTCTGGAAAGCAAGATCTGATAAAATACACTTTGAATCTAATTTAGATAAAAGCGTCTAACGATTGTGTAAATGTGAAATCAATGAGATCTGCATCAGCTTCATCCAGCTGCATGTCAGAGAATTCAATCACTGTTCTCCTTCAGGTCCTCCTCGTCACATTCGGAGGCACTTTTCCGACCGGGGTTCAACTCTCTGTCCTGTTGTCGTTGTTAGTGGAGTTAATCAACAGTCCTTCAGAGTTGTAGATTTACAGAGCAGTTCACAAGCACACGTTCGTACAGCAGATATATAAATCTCTTCTAAGACGCAGTGAGAGTTTCTTTCTGCTCTCTGAGTCTCAGGTGTGAAGCTCTTACCTGTAATCTGAAGCTCTGGACGAATGCCTCGCTCGTCTGTTGTCCTTGTGTTTGTGTAAGAATGATACTGAGGAGAGTTAATGCGACTCTAAAGAAGGAAATGTCAGTGAAACACTGCACCAGTAGAGCCGGTTCTCTCATGGACTCCTCCTCCTGCCCGTTACAGTCCGTCAGGTGTTTGCTGTTTCTGTCCCGGTCCTGACTGTTGTGAGTCCAAACACACTGCGGCCCTTAAACACACTGATCTTTCAGATCATCTGCCTGTGAAATAAAGAAACACATCAGCACACGCTTACACTCATTCATCCTGCTGAATCTTTTCTTCATTATTAGAAATATCATATCACTGCTATGCAGATGATATTCAATTATATTTTTCTTTTAACTCTGATAGACTAGACAAACTGTCCTTGTTGCATAACTGCCTAGCCTCCATCAACAATTGGATGGCAGACAATTTTTTGCAGCTAAACCAAGATAAAACTGAGGTGCTGATTTTTGCTCCTGACAACATTTTTCCCAAGATTAAACTGGCCATTGGGGCTCTATCACCCTCAGAATGTAATGCTGTGCGAAACCTAGGTGTCATTTTTGATAGATCTATGTGTTTTAACAGTCATGTTAAATCTGTGGTTCGTTCCTGTTTTTTCCATCTCAGGAATATCGCTAAAATCAGATCTGTAGTTTCTAATAATGAGATGGAGATGCTTGTTCATGCTTTTATTTCATCTCGTCTTGACTACTGCAATGTATTGTACACTTGTTTAAACAATTCCTCCATGGACAAATTGCAAGTAGTTCAGAATGCTGCTGCTAGACTTTTAACAAAGACCAAAAGAAGATCTCACATTAAACCTATACTCAAGGCTCTTCACTGGCTTCCAGTTAGTTTTAGAGTGCAATTTAAAATTTTAACCATTACTTTTAGAGCCTTGCATAATCAAGCTCCGGCGTATATCCAGGATATACTTCATGCCTACACTTCAGGCCGTTCTTTGAGGTCTTCGGGTCAAGATCTTTTAACTGTTCCTAGAACACGTTTAAAAACGAGAGGTGACCGCGCTTTTTGCGTGGTGGCTCCAAGGCTCTGGAACGCTCTTCCATTAGACTTGAGAGCTTTGGACTCTGTAGAAATTTTTAAAAAGCACCTAAAGACACATCTTTTTAGACAAGCTTTTAACTAGTTTTATGTTTTCTTTTTTATTGTGGCACATATACTGTATATGTGTAATTTTGTATTGTATGTGCATTTATGTTATGTGTATATTTTTAACTCTGTGAAGCACTTTGTGACTCCATTGTCTGTGAAAAGTGCTATAGAAATAAAGCTTACTTACTTACTTACTTACATTATTGATTTTATTTCACAGATGAAGATCAGCGTTGAGTGATGTCCGTCAGGCAAAATGAGATAATGAATAATCTCACTTCAGCAGGCGTATCTATCACCAGAAGCCCAGCAGTAATGAGACATCTCCACATCTTCATGCTTGCACAGTAGTCTACTAAACACACAACCACTGGATTTACAGTTAGATGATTTGGTTTCATTATTCATGTTCCTGCATGCAGTTATCTACACCTTACACAGGAAGACTACTGAATTTAATGTTTTTAACACACCGCACCTCACAGGGACCATTACAGGTTCACCCAAAACCAACAGAGTTTATAACAAATTGAACAAGGGTTAATTTTTTCAGCAGGGTAATGACTGATCTAAAGTCTTTTCACGGGTTCGTCTTTACACGCACACTAACAATGCGATCACAATGGGATTTTGGCAGTATTGCCCTTAAGGAAAGGTTAAAGGTGGAGGTTTGATTCTTTACTTCTTTGATCACTATTATTGCTAGGGACAATTTAGTAATCGCTGGATATAAGTACGGACATCCCAACAAACACATTTACATTGTGCCACGTGTCATTTCTGCTCAGACACAGTGTTGAGGAAAGTTGCTTTTAAAAGTAATGCATTGCAATATTGCATTACTCTATTTAAAAAAATGACTAATTGTGTTACTTTGTTGCTTTTTAAGAAAAAAAATGCATTAAGTTAATGGCTTGGCTTGTTTGTTTTTTTATATTTTTTTATATAAAAGTTCTATTTTGGCATTATTATACACATAATCAATTCGAGTCAAGCGTAAACTTTGAAGAAGAAAAAAATGCAGTACTGGGTCTAAACTTTATTAAAACATTGTATACATATAATGGTATTTTATACATTTGTAGAAGAATGTAATACACTGGTAATTTTACTCTTAAGTATATTAACTTATAATATCATCTAACATTCCTCAGTAATGCCAAGAAGTGACTGAAGTGGCTCATGTTTTGGAAGTGAATTCATAGTTTGTCCATATACTGTACTCACACTCAGGCCTGCTGCTGTACCAGTCTAAGGGAATGATTAATGAATACTTGTAAAGGTATTTTTATGCTAGGACTTAACAGAAGCACATGCAGTGTGTGTGTGTGAGTGTGTGTGTGTGTGTGTGTGTGTGCGCTCTTGTTTTTGTGTCATATCAGGACACAACTCTGTATAATGACATGGGTATGACACAGGTATTACAAGGAGATAGTATTAGGAGCCACTGGTCAAAATGGTCAAATTGGTTCAACTCTTGTG
>NC_081803.1:23550415-23560415 GCF_963082965.1 Carassius carassius
TAAAAGATCACTGGAGCATATTTAAGATCCTTTTCCTCATATTAAAGAGAGAACATAGTTTATGAAAAACAAAACATCATAAGATGAATCAAATTCAACACTTCACATTCATCATACATCACACTGTCCAATCACTGTTCTATATTTCACGGTTTTCCTTATACTTTTCGGGCTTTTAACTGTAAAACCGGGATAAAATGAAAAGACCGGGAGAGTCACGTCTGCTCCTTCACAGATCCTCTGTTGGTATGAGGAAGCCTGCGCAGTTCACCAGTCCGTTCGCGACTCCTGGGCCAGAATATCAAAATAAGAGTCCTTTTTCTTCTGTCCATGTAAATCAATATACATACGTTAATTTGCACACTGCATAAAAAAATAAGGTGATCACTGAACTTATAACAATATACAGATTTCAGTGAAAAATAAAAAAAACACAATTGTATACATACTTTGTGTGTATCACACTCTCCCTGACAAAATAAGAAAAGCTCCAGTGATCAACCTCTTACCCCCTATTTGTTCAATCAACACACAGGTAAAGTGAAATTGTAAGGTAAGTATGTGTGAGGAGTGTATGAATTGGTATAACCAATTTGTGGTAAGCAACTATTAAAGCCCCAAACAGGTATGTGTGTGATAGGGTAAGCTGTCACTGCATTAAGTGTAGGGTATGGCTGTAGCACAGGCTGACCAGGGGTGTCCTAAGTGTAAATCTGTCTTGGCCTTTCCTCCCTCGTAGATCTTCTTACTGCAGCTTCACTCCCTTCACTTGGACTCGCTACTCTCATTGGCTCCACAAAAGCAGCTGCTTCCCTCTCCTCATCCACATAGTCTTCCACAGGTGGTATCAGGTAAGTACTTGGTTCTCTTTCTGACAAGTTTTCCAGTACCCTTGATTCCTCCCTTCTGTGTTTTTTATGTATTCTTCCCCCTTACGGGTCTGCACTCAGGTAGACGGCTATTCCCTGGTTCAGTCCAGCGGACTGGGGTTCTCAACCAGTATCCTCTTCCACTATTTTCTTCATCTGAGTCTGTCGTGTCACTGTCCCTGATGCTTTCTTTGTTGGGTGTCTGACTTCTTGTCTTTCTCTGTTTTCCAGGTTTCAGCGATCGAGGGGTCATTGTGGGAGCTTCCACAGGTAAGTCATTGACCAGCAGTAGTAGGTGCAGCGTTCTGGTTTTATTCCTGTCTCCATTCTCCGGATAAACTACATAGACTGGGTTATCAGAGACTTGACCCTTCACCACATAGACCACTTTTTCCCAGTAGGATCGTAACTTCCCTGGACTCCCTCGTTCTCCAAGGTTTTTGACCAGCACCCGGTCTCCCACTTTCAGTACCACTCCTCTGGCTTTTCTGTCATATTGAGCCTTCCCTCTGGCACTTGACTGATGACTGTTTCCTTCAGCAATCTTGTATGCCTCTGCCATTGATTTGCATACCCCTTTGGTGTCACTCCATCCGTTGGCTCCACCAGGCTAAAGATCAGGTCAACAGGAAGGTGAGGATGCCGCCCATACAACAGGTAAAAGGGAGAATACCCGGTAGACTCGTGCCGCGTGCAGTTGCAGGCATGCACGATTTGAGGGAAGTGCTCTTTCCACCTTTCTTTTTCTTTTTCTGCCAGTGTCCTCAACATCTGTAGTAGAGTACGATTGAACCTCTCCACTGGGTTTCCTTGGGGGTGGTATGGTGACGTTCGAGAGTGGCCATTTCCAGCAAACTGTTGGAGAGTGCGAAACAGTTCGTTCTCATACTCACAGCCCTGGTCGTGATGTAACTTGGCCAGATACCCAAAGCGCGGAATGTAATCTTGGAACAAGCGTTCAGCTGCAGTCCGCCCTGACTTGTTCTTGGTTGGGTAAGCTTGCACGAACCTTGTGAAATGGTCCATGATGACCAGGATATATTCATATCCTCCACGGCTATGCTCAAGGTGCAGGTGGTCAATGCAGACCAGTTCCATTGGTGAGTGTGTTTTAATACTCCCCATGGGTGCTCGAACATGTACAGCTGGTTTCTTTTGTTTTATACATGGGCACTTTCTGGTCACATATTCTTCCACTTCAATTTTCATGTATGGCCAGTAAAACCGTTCTCTGGCCAGGCTCAGCACTCGTTCTGTGCCCACATGTCCCATTTTGTCATGGAGGTGCTCGAGTGCCAGCTTTTTGTACTTGCTCGGTAAGACAAGCTGTTTTCTCTCTCTCGTTCTTCGATATAAGAGTCCTCCCTCAAGATGTAGCTTGTTCCACTCATACATCAACTTCCTGCTGGTTCCTGTCAAACCTCCCCTCATCTCATCTGTGAGAGTGACACCATCCTCCTTCCATTGTCTCACCTGAGAGATTACAGAATCTTCTTTCTGGGCTCGAATAAGTTCATCTGGTCCTATTGTCGGCAACCAGGTGGCAGGTTGACGTGGTTCATCCTCCCCAGTAGACATATACAGGGCAGCGACCCAGGCTACGTCCTTCATCTTTGATGCATTACTGCCCTCCCATGCTGCATGTTTTGCCCCCGCAGGTAGCTCTTCCGTGCACTCTGACACATATACTTCGATGTCCAGAGGAAGACGAGACAGGGTATCTGCATCAACGTTGACTTTCCCTGGCCAGTACTTCAAGTCAAACCGAAGTCAGACAGCTCTCCGACCCACCGATGGCCTACTGCGTTAAGCTTTGCTGTGTTCATCACGTATGTCAATGTATGTTGACTACACTGTGAAGTGTGGAGCGTAGAACAGGTAGTCCCGAAACTTCTCACACACCGCCCACTTCAATGCAAGGAATTCAAGGAATTCAAGTTTGCCACTGTGTAATTGATAATTCCTCTCTGTCGTTGTTAATGTTCTGGACCCATATCCTATTACTCTCATCCTCCCATCTTGTCGCTGATATAGGATGGCCCCTTGGCCCCTAGGCCCCTTTCAGATGCGTCAGTGTGGAGCGTGAAGGGTAAGTTGAAGTCCGGATATGCCACTATAGGTGGGCTTGCTAACATTCCAATTAGTTCTTCCAGGATCTGTTGGTGGTCCCTGGTCCATTCTACTGGAGATCTGGAGGGAATTTGTGAGCCTTTAGCTCTCTTCTTGCTGTGAGTGTTCTGTGCTGTCCCAGACTTGGCCTGCAGTAGCTCATACAATGGTTTTGCTACCCTAGAGAAGTCTTGAACGAAGGCACGGTAATAGCTGAGGAACCCGAGCAGCCTCCTTACATCACCCACTGTCTGAAGAGTCCTGGTTGTTAAGGATCTGACAGCCTCCAGGTCGTTAGGATCTATCCGTACCCCTTTGGCTGACACCAGCCGCCCGACGTACCTGACTTCTCTCCGGAACAGTTCACACTTTTCAGGTTTCAGCTTTACACCGTGATGCTGGAGGGCGCTCAAAACTCTATGTATACTCTCAACATGTTCTTCAAAGGACTTCGCATAGCATAAGACGTCATCTAAATATGGGATACAGCACTCATCCCTGAGCGAATTAAGCATTTCTTCCACACTGCGTTGGAAGGCAACAGGCGCATTGGATAATCCAAAGGGTATCCAGACCCACTCATAAAGCCCACAGGGTGTTATGAATGCTTGCATGTGTCTGGATCCTTTTGCAATGTACCCCTAGTGGTACGCTTTGCCTTGGTTGAGAATGCTGAACCAAGAGTTGCCCCCAAGGGTGTCTATCAGATCCTGAATCCTAGGCAATGGATGACGGTCAGGGATGGTTTTCCTGTTTAGGAGACAGTAATCAACACAGAGCCTCAGCTTGCCATCTTTCTTGCGGACACAGACTACTGGAGCAGCGTATGGCGACTTTGATTTAACAATCAATACTTTTTGCTAGAAGATCTTGTATGTAGCTCTACACCTCATTAAACAAAGGTTTTGGTACTGAGGAATATGCCCTCTGAACCGGGATGTCATCCTTAAGTGTGATTGGCATCTGCAAGCTGGGTATGCACCCAATGTCATTGTCATCTCTGCTAAAAGCACCAGACTCCTCATACAACATTCTCTGAACTACCTCTCATTGACCTTCTTTCAGATGGTCCAGGTTGACAGGTGGGTGCCACAATGACTTTGCCTCATCTTCTCGAGTAGTCCCGGCTTGGATCGTTGCTGTCTGTCTCAGCTCATTTGTTTTTCCAGACTTCGCTAATATCCTTTCAATCCTTTGTAGAGTTCCAATCACTGTGCCATCGGGAAGGGTCACATCTACCACTGTGTTATTTCCAATGGGTATGAAAACACAACTTTGGGGTTGTATTTCTAAGAGTCCCTCCCCAATATCCAACAATCTTAATCACTTGTGATCACTATTTTCATGAGGCTCAAACAGGGCCACAGAGTCAGACTGTGCCATCTTTAAAGGGATTCTGCACTTCACCCAAGCCACCTGTCCTGCCCGGATGACTACTGCTCTCGGACCAACCTTCAAGTGCCCGTCTCTATCATCATCTTCAGCAGCTTTGATCACCTTGACTAAGGTTTGTGCCTTTTCACGAGGGATGTCTATGGCTCCAGCCATTAGTGAGGTAAGTGTTGGCATCAGTTGCTCAGACTGCCCCTGAATCAGTACTTCAATTAAGTTGAAACCCAGTAGTGGTCTCTCAATTGGCATTTTACTAACCAAAAGACAATGCTGCCTTCTCACCATCATCATCTGGATTACTCACCGTCTCCCCACCATCTTGGATTATCGTCTTCCCAGCATTGTCTTTGTACTCTTGTTTGTTTGTCTAATTCTCATTAAATTGTTTACTCACACTTGTTTCCAGCTCCTCCTTCACCCAGTCGTCACAAACATCCCCTGAATCAGTTGTAACATGTGATGGTGTCTGATAAGTGTCATGAGAGGTGAGTGGATGTAAAACATGTGTAGAGTGAGTGTTTTTATCAACATCAGATGTAGTTGTGTAAATCTGTTTTGCTGATTTTACCATCTTTTGTAATGACAACAGTTCACTCATATCTTGGTCCTCAGTCTCTAGCAAAAGTTCACTGGACATGTAAGCGTTGATATGGTCAAAACAAACCCCACTGTCCTCCAGATCCAGTTCACTGGTGCCGTGTTTAGCTGTTGACCCAATAATCCCAATAATAAACAGTTCGTCAGCAGGTGAGGAAATTAGCTCTCTTTTGATGTCCCACACCAGCTGTTTCCTTGCACGATCCGCCATTATGTCACCGCCTGTCGTCCCTTCCGTGGTATCCTGGACCTCAGGATGAATACAGTACTCACAGATTGCCTGGCACACGCCTTCTTGTCTCGTTGCTCCGTGGATGTAGCAGTCGCCGGCTTCTAGCCCCAACGCCACCTCTACGGTTCTGAAATCTTTGGATCCGCCTCCTAGCGTCACATGGAGTGGATCCCGGACGAGCCCCCAAGAATCTGTTGAAGGCCCCGCCTCCGGAGGCCCGTCAGACAGATTACTGTACCTGTAAAAACAGGATAAAATGAAAAGACCGGGAGAGTCACGTCTGCTCCTTCACAGCTTCTCTGTTGGTATCTTTTTTTAAAGCTTTGTTTTACATTCTGTTGTGTCTCTTTTAGACAGCACTTTAATGTCACGGTCATCACAATAAAATCATCTTACCATTTTTCTTGTCTTCCGTTTACCCTTTTGTTGACACCTGAATACTCTATATACACTTTATAAACATCAATACTAATATTTGTAAAGACAATATAACTTAGAATTAGATATACTCAATATATGTATATTTACAGTGTAAAAGTATTTTTCTTAACCCACAGTCTACTTAAAATATTATACATTGTAAATTTATATTGTATGTTGTAAATATTAACCAGAGGTGGGTAGAGTACCCAAAAACTGTACTCAAGTAAAAGTAAAAGTACTTCTAGAAATATTTACTCAAGTAAAAGTAAAAGTACTAGTCTTGAATAGTTACTTGAGTAAGAGTAAAAGAGTATCGGATAAAAAATCTACTCAAGTAGTTAGTTACTAGTTACTTTGGGTCATATATACTGAGCCTATTTTTATTTAGATATATAGATAAAATGTATGTAATGTATGTGTGTGTGTATAAATGTGTATATTTCATCAGCCTTTACTCTAATTTATGTAATTTATTATAAAAGCTTGTCTGTTTACTTAAGTAACAGATATAGGTGTCATGCCATAACATATTTTTAATACGACTGACTTTATATTAAATGTGAATTTAACATTGAAAGTTAATGTGATATAAATATTGCTACTAATCTTTCATTGTTCAGAAAGAGAGCAAATAACATTTACATTATTAAAGATCATTTTCACTGACAGTCTAAATTTCAATCACTCTCAGAAACTCCCATTAAAATCACTGAAACTGTTAACACTGTGAAATCAATATCTTAATTAAAGATTCGTACACACATCTGCACTTTGTTGTTTCTGACGAGACAATTCGCCAGAAAGAGGTATTCAGTCAGTGAGCGAGTGAAGGAAGCACCGGCATTTTAGCGATGACTCATCTGAACGCCTCTGATTGGCCAATGCTTTAATAAGCTCAAAAGAATCATGTGTGATTGGTTATAATGCGCAGCGCGGTATAAACGCATCTATCTCTGGCTCAGCGCCAGCAAGCAATCACAGACCTGAATTTAGCAGCTGATGATGACTTGCTGAACGTACTCACACCGTGTGATTGTATTAAAATTAATAAAATCTTAATCTGCTATTTTTTGTCTTTTGGAAGCTGCATTCAACTTGACTCCCTTCTGTTATAAGCCACACACGTACAACAAACTAATGTCACAGTGGTATCGTGTACTGTAATCGAATGTAGCCCAAGTTATTACCTGTTAAACAGTAGACAGCACACGCGGTGTTCATCTAATAAGGATCTCCATCGCTAGCAAATAATAGCCTTTGCAAATCTGCTTTCAATTCAGTGCAGTTCCATAGCCACGTTTTCAACGCTGCTGATGTTAAACGTTACAACTCCGAGTGAACCACTTCAGACGCTCAGCGCGTGCGGCAGGGAACTGAACGACTCATTCACACTGATTCATGAACCAATTCACTCGTTTGCCAATTGGTTTGATCAAGCCTTTGAACAGAATTGACTCAAAAGAATGAATCATTCGCGAATGTGCATCGCTCATTGCCCAGAGAAAAGTAGACGGCGCGTTTGGAATAAAATGAAGCAGTTATAACATTTATTGCAATAAGATAAAGTAACGAGAGGAGCGTCGCGCACAGTAACGAAGTAACAGTACAGATTTTCCCCCCAAAATGTACTCAAGTAAGAGTATAAAGTACCCATCTTTAAATATACTCCGATAAGTATTAGTTACCCCCAAAAATTACTCAAGTAAATGTAACGAAGTAAATGTAACTCGTTACTACCCACCTCTGATATTAACACAATTTACTACTTTTTTCCCCTCACAGGCGAGTATCTATAATGGAAGAAAACACAGTGTGCTTTTCTAATATTCCCTCAGAATGAGCTTCCCAACAGAATGAGCTTCTCAGAGACATTCAACTCTCTATTTTACACATTAACTTGAACAAATAAACATTTTATAACCAAAACACAATTAATAAATGTATATAGATCGATATAAAAGATCACTGGAGCATATTTAAGATCCTTTTCCTCATATTAAAGAGAGAACATAGTTTATGTAAAACAAAACGTCATAAGATGAATCAAATTCAACACTTCAAACTGTAAGACTGGAGCCGGACCGTCTGGACTGAGGGACGACTTCTCTCTAAG
Source organism: Carassius carassius (assembly GCF_963082965.1). NCBI lineage: Eukaryota > Metazoa > Chordata > Actinopteri > Cypriniformes > Cyprinidae > Carassius > Carassius carassius. The sequence continues at coordinate 23,558,151 of NC_081803.1, forward strand.
AAACTAAAGGACTTTCCTGATAATTAACATTTGAACACTCTCTTGAATACCCTCCATCATAAATAACGGTGCCATCGAAGATGCACCACACCTAGCAGTTCACACCTCACCATCACACTCCCTCCACTTGGTTTCACTCAGAATTGCCAATAGTATAATATTCTGCATTAATGTGATATTTATAGTCATGTTTGGTGTCATTTGTATTGTCTCAGGGCAACTGGTACAATGGTCTCAACCTTAGAAAAGTAGATTAAAAGAAACAGATCTTAAGAGTTAAGAGATAATTTGATTACTGTAATGAGAGTGCTCTTTACCAGGATCTTCCATGTAAATTACCTTCTGTTCCCATTGAGGTGTAAACTACCCTGGTCTGGGTAGTTTTCAAATTCCAATTGTTAGTTTCTGTCTTCATCTCGGGGGATGTTTGTCTTGGTCTGAGGTATTTAAAGGATTGCAGCAAAAGGATCAGGGCGATTTCTGTAGCCAGAAAGCCCGTAGTGTGTTGTGTGTCTCTTCACTTCATACTATGTATTTTCTAAGGTCAGGTATGCATATTTTACTTTTAGATTCATCTTTGAGAATTTGATGTTTTGTATTGATATGATTTGATGTGTTTCAATTGGATACGTAATTGGCAGAATTCATATTTACCTGACTGATAATAAATTGTTACATTTGATTTTATTCTGTTTTACTCTGTAATTATTGAATCTAGTAGATTACGTTGAATTCTTGTTAGAGACATGAGCCCCCAAATGAACAAGTTAATATAAACTAAAGAGTTTAACTAGAATAATCAAATGTCAGAAGAATAGGCCTACTAATTAGAAACAGACGTACAACCAATTTGCATTCCAACCTAAATTAGAGGTCATACTAAAATAGAGTCAGATTAAATAAATAATCTATAATAAAACAAAAAGGTATTATTATAGGTGTATTTATGCACCTGCTGCCTTTAATGGTAGTGACAAATACAGACTAAACAAAAACAAGGTAAGTGGATTTAAACGCATGCCATCCTCCTGTCATTTGATGGTGAGAAGAGCAGCAAGCATCACGAGAAAGGGCTTGACTTGTACTGAAGTTTTAGAAATGATTATGCAGCCTGACCCTTCCAGCGAGCTGCAGCTTATTTGAAGTTGTTGTTGCATTTTGGATCATAATGAATTGTTCATAAATCTGGTGCAGAGTAGATTTTTTTACAGAAAAAATGGAAAAGTGTATCACTGAAGGATTTTAAGGTTTTAAACTGGCTTTACCATTAAGAAAAGACAAGCATTTCACACATAGGCTGTCCGTACTTCTCACCATCAAAAGGCAGCAGGTGCATAAATACACCTACTTTGTTTTTGTTTACTCCATTGTTTACTCCATGTAGTTCTTAGAGCTGAGGTGCATATTTAGCTTTTTTTTAAATACATCAAGGTATGTGTGCAAAGGTCTTTCTGTCACACACACACACACACTTCTGGACCCTTGCGATGGCATAACGTGTCGTCCCTGGAGTCACGCCTCTGGCAGGCTGAAGGAAGTGAGTTGTCTCCACATTGGTGGAAAACCACACTTTGCCGTTTCTCCAGATACAGGATCCTCTGAATCCTCCTCGCCTTCAGTGGAAGCAGGAGAGGATGATGAGGGTACCACAACAAAATCAGGATCTGACTCTCCTGAGTATGTGGTGTCAGAGGGAGAAGACAATACATCCTGTAGCTCGCTGGAGGGGTCAAGCTGCACAATCATTTCTAAAACTTCGGTACAAGTCAAGCCTTTTCTTGTGTTGCTTGCTGCTCTTCTCATGAGCAAATGACCAGCAGGAAGGCATGCAAGTGTTTAAATCCACTTGTTTTTGTTTAGTCTGTACTTCTCACCATTAAAAGGCAGCAGGTGCATAAATACACTTACTTTGTTATTGTTTAATCCATGTAGTTCTGAGAGCTGAGGTACATATTTTGATTTTCTCAGATACATACAGGTAAGTGTGCAAAGGTCTCTCTCACGCACTCTCTCTCTTTCACACACACACACACAATATATAATATGCTGTTATACTCCATATAACTCCATATACAAGCCAGAAACTAAGCTTTTTTTTTTGCACAGGCCTATCTAAATGGTTAATGGTCCCACCTAGTGATCAACTGTAAAAATTAAAAATTTTACCTCTTCCCAACAGAGAAAACCACCAACAATCAAGAATGCATGATTATATGGTGTCATGGCTTTGCAATCAAAAAATGTCATTATAATGGAAGTCAATAT
>NC_081803.1:23570415-23577915 GCF_963082965.1 Carassius carassius
CAGGCTTTCTATCTTTATTTCTGTCTGTCTATCTGTCTGTCTGTCTGTCTCTCAGCCTGACTGTCTGTCTGTCTGTCTGTCTGTCTATCTGTCTGCCTCTCTGTCTGTATGTCTTTCTGTCTATCTGTCTCTCAGCCTGTCTGTCTATCTGTCTGTCTCTCTGTCTGTATGTCTTTCTGTCTATCTGTCTGTCTGTCTGTCTGTCTGTCTCTCACCCTGTCTCTCAGCCTGTCTGTCTGTCTGTCTGTCTTTCTGTCTGTCTATCTTTCTGTCTCTCAGGCTTTCTATCTTTATTTCTGTCTGTCTGTCTATCTGTCTGTCTGTCTGTCTCTCAGCCTGTCTGTCTGTCTGTCTGTCTTTCTGTCTCTCAGGCTTTCTATCTTTATTTCTGTCTGTCTATCTGTCTGTCTGTCTGTCTCTCAGCCTGTCTGTCTGTCTGTCTGTCTGTCTGTCTTTCTGTCTCTCAGGCTTTCTATCTTTATTTCTGTCTGTCTGTCTTTCTGTCTGTCTGTCTTTCTATCTTTATTTCTGTCTGTCTATCTGTCTGTCTGTCTGTCTGTCTGTCTGTCTTTCTGTCTCTCAGGCTTTCTATCTTTATTTCTGTCTGTCTATCTGTCTGTCTGTCTGTCTGTCTGTCTGTCTTTCTGTCTCTCAGGCTTTCTATCTTTATTTCTGTCTGTCTGTCTTTCTGTCTGTCTGTCTTTCTATCTTTATTTCTGTCTGTCTATCTGTCTGTCTGTCTGTCTGTCTGTCTGTCTTTCTGTCTCTCAGGCTTTCTATCTTTATTTCTGTCTGTCTGTCTTTCTGTCTGTCTATGGTAATGTGCTCATTGTCTCCTGCATCAGTCTTTGTCTTTTCAATGGCTTCATGAATATGAGTCTCTCTCGGTTTTTGTTCAGTGTTATTTTTGTCTTGTCCCTTTTGCTGTCCACTGACACAAAGCATGCGGTTTATTCTCTGAATAAATATGAACGGATCTGAATGAGGCATTAAAACACACATCAGTTTGTGTTTGTGTGTTAATTTTCTCTCCCTGTGGGTTGTGAAGCAGGTTGTCCAGCTTGCTAATGGATTGATGGCTGCAGAGAGAGAGACACACAGATGGGCTTGTTTTATCAGGTTCATATGATCTTGTCACAGTTCTGTTCTGACACACCTGTACATCTGCAACTCCTTTTCATCCTGAGCAGGTGCACATGGATTCAGAGCTGTAGAGCGTCTGTTTTTCACTTGAGTGACAGAGAGACGAGACACACGGCACTCAGACCAGAGTGAGACAGGAACAGGAAATACACTGCAGAGAGACACATGTGAACATGACTCAACATGAGACAGAGAGAGAGAGAGAGAGAGAGTGCTGGGCTCAGGTGACAGCCGTTAGAGAGAGTTAATTAATCACATCAGTAAATGTTTACACGTCTGTGACACACACACACACACACAGACACACAGACACACACACATCTGAGCGTCTCACTGGATTCTCTTTTCTCAGGCGACCTGGAACATTTTCAGGAAACTCTATCATTTGTGCCTAAAAATTACCAAACAATATATAATATATCAATATTTCCAAACAAGATATAATCTTATCATTTAATCTGAAGAGGTCTGAATTAATCATGTAAAGCCTGACATATGAAATAATACTCAGACAAAAAACATTTTTTTTAAATGCCGCAGTTTATTGACAAAATGCAACAGGCTTTTATGGCTCATGTAGTCTGATATAGTGAGAATATGAAGCTCGATTATATTCACAGACTCAAACAGAACTGAAAAAATATGAATTGCTGCAGAAGCTATTCATTTCATGATGTTCTGCTGCTTGTAATATAAATCAGTGAGATCTTTATAACAGTAGAGCAGATAATGACATAAAATGATATATATATCAGCTGTCCCTCTGTATCTCCAGTAATAAGATGAGATTCATTGAAATGATCCAAACATATAACACAGTGATTGAGCTCATCGGTCAGAAAAGCGAGGTGCGCTCTGATTGGCCAGCTATCCGGCGTGTTGTGATTGGCCAAATGCCTCAAGCTTGTGACAGAAATGTTACGCCCCTCATCATACAGTGATGCATGTCCCGGTCAGAACACCGGCGCTACAAGACAAAAACAATAAAACCCATTAAAAACAAGACACTTGTTGCATCCAGTGGGGACATAATTACTGATTATGATGATTTATACTGTCTTTTTACATGTTAGGTTGCATCGCTCTGCCTAAACATAAAACCATGTCTGCATTTGTGATCGGAATAATGACAAATAACATACAGTACTTTAAACCAGCGACTCTCAATTCCAGTCCTTGCACACGCCAGCTCTCTCCTGTTTACTAGTGCTAGTAAGAGTGATGGAGAGACACGACACCTGATCCTGAGAATCAACCTCTTTCAGAGAGAGAGAGAAAGAGAGAGAGAGTGTGTGTGTGTGTGTGTGTGTGTGTGTGTGTGTGTGTATGTGAGAGAGAGAGAGAGTGTGTTTGAGTTGTGTGTGGGTGTTTGTGTGATACAACTCTCTGTCTGTTGTCTCTAGTGACTGATGACACCAGAATTAGTCTTCAGAACCGGTCTAGCAGCAGGATATTGAGGTAAAGATAAAAGAGTCATTCAAATATGAAAAGATTAGAAATTCATAAGACAGCTTTTTATTATTTGGCATATGCAGAGAACACAAGCAATGAGATGAGTGAGGTCAGAGTTCACCCAGGTACAGTAACCCACAAGTATGAAGGGAGGTTTTCATTGGGACTTTCTCATCTCAGATGCTTCATTTAGATAAAAACCCACTCAGCCCCATAAGGTTGCGCAGTATACCAGTGCTTGAAAAATATTGGTACATATTATATTTCAAATTGGTCTGAATCCACTATACAGTGCTGAAATGCTAGAGCTCGCTTTTTGTATGTAATATACATTTATCATGCTCCTAACTGCATATTGCAATGTTTCTGGATTGACAGCGTTATCTAAATTGTGTACTGAATCTGAAACTGCGATGATTGACAGTTATAACCAAAGCAACAGACGGGACAAAAACCTGATATTGTATGTCAAAATAGATCTGTGTTTTAAGTCTGGAGTGTAAATACAAACTAATAGATCTGCCAGTTGTTCAGTGAAATATTTTTTTGTATTGGAAGATTCCACTTTTGGTAATAATAGTCCAATAAAAATTTAAAATGTAACTGTATCACTTTAGTTTGACTAAGTATGGAACACTGTGAAGTGATGTTTATGTGGTTTATATGTTCATGCTTAAAAACAAGCCACACATTTGTCACTGCAGCTTCAAGCAGTGATCTTAATCAGAGATGCACCGATTTCAATTGCAAATTTGGCGGCAAATGATTGAGTCATTTAGTCATTCATTCAAATGATTTGTTCAAATGGCTGATTCATTCAGAAACAAGGCACACCACTCTTTATGAATGGGCGACTGAATCATTGACTCGCTCAATTCATTCAAAAACGTGGATGTCACCTATGATATCGATTTAGTAGATTCTGGTATCGTACCAAAGCCAAAATTGTGGTATCAAGCAACCCTAAAGCCCCATAAATTCTGCAGATTTGATGTATTAGAGATGGAGGTAAACGTAGTTTGGTGATGCTCTGTGTTTTGAAGACTGATTGGCCCACAGCGGCTCCAGGTAATCAGGCTTAGACGTGTGCTGCTGCTCACTGATCCCGTCTCTCTCTATTTCTCCTTCCAGTACCTTCCAGAAATCCAGATGGAGCAGGATGTCGAGAGCACCGTCACGGTTCGACAGCCTAAGCTGCCCAAGCAAACGTGGGACAACGTCCCCAAACCTCTGCAGGACAGGGAGCGTGTCAAGCAGAAGATCCAGCGCTACGTCCGCAAAGACGGCAAGTGTAACGTGCATCACGGAAACGTGAGGGAGACCTACCGCTACCTGACAGACATCTTCACCACGCTGGTGGACCTCAAGTGGAGGTTCAATCTGTTCATCTTCGTGCTGGTTTACACCATGACGTGGCTGTTCTTCGGCTTCATGTGGTGGCTGATCGCTTACATACGAGGAGATTTGGAGCACATAGGAGACAACCAGTGGACTCCTTGCGTCAACAACCTCAACGGCTTCGTATCAGCGTTTTTGTTCTCGATAGAGACGGAGACGACCATCGGCTACGGCCACAGGGTGATCACTGACAAGTGTCCCGAGGGCATCGTGCTGCTGCTGGTGCAGTCGGTGCTGGGCTCCATCGTCAATGCTTTCATGGTGGGCTGCATGTTCGTGAAGATCTCGCAGCCCAAGAAGCGTGCAGAGACTCTGGTGTTCTCCACCAACGCCGTCATCTCCATGCGCGACGGACGGCTTTGTCTGATGTTTCGCGTCGGAGACCTGCGGAACTCACACATCGTAGAGGCGTCTATTAGAGCCAAACTGATCAAGTCCAAACAGACCAAGGAGGGAGAGTTCATCCCTCTCAATCAGACGGACATGAACGTGGGCTACGACACCGGAGATGACCGGCTCTTCCTGGTGTCTCCGCTCATCATCTGCCACGAGATCAATCAGCACAGCCCCTTCTGGGAGATCTCCAGAGAGCACCTGGCCCATGAGGAGCTGGAGATCGTGGTGATCCTGGAGGGCATGGTGGAGGCCACAGGTACGCCACTGAAATCTACAGTCACTCGGAGGTTACATTTACACGTTGTGGGTTTGGCAGATGCTTTTATCCAAAGTCGTTTGCGTTGCATTTATGCAGTGAATTGGTTCATGCATTCCCTGGGAATCGACCCCATGACCATGGCGTTTCTAGAGACATGCTCTGCTGTTTGCACTCAAAGATTACATTTACATGTAATGCATTTGGCAGATGCTTTTACACAAACCATTTGCATTGAATTGGAAGTAAACATTTGACCAGTTCATGCATTCCCTGGGAATCAGACCCATGACCGTGGCATTGATATGAGCTACAGGATGCTTGATGCATTAAATAGAAAAAAATAAAAAGTCCATATCTGATTATATTAAGCAGAACTCAGACTGAATGAGTTATATCAGATAAATTATTCCCAGCACATTATTTTTATTGAACTAAGTTCACAGTACTCTTAAGTATATATATAGACAGAATACTGACAGCATTATCACAATATTAAGAACTGTGATGTGTTACAGTAATGTTAAAACAGATGTGATCATGTTACTGGTACACAAGGATTACTAGCAGAATAACTAGCGTTCACCAGCAGTGAAACATTGAGTTTATTTTTCTTATAAAGCTGTTCAGATCTAAACACTTCTGCTAGAATGACTTGTTTTGATCACTGCATCATTCCTCTCGAGTGATTTCAGAGGTTTCGTCTTTACACTGTTATTCTAACACGAGGAATGAGGCAAGCGTCTAACCCTACTGATGAAAAACTGTGTTCTGTGCGGTTTACGTTGGTTTGTTGACATGCAGGTTAGAGTCATCTAGTTAGTTTTACTATTCTCTTGTCTGTATTTGCACTATGAAAAAAATTTCATATCGTGGTATTGGAATTATGTTATAGCTAATATTTTAGTGAGTAATTATTCAGTTGAACTGGAGTGCATTTCTAGTAATCCTCCTATCTGTGGACAAGACTATAAAACAGACACAGCGGCCATAAAGCTAGAAAAATAAAGGTGTGGTAGAAGTGTGTGTTCTTTAGATGAGTGTGTAGATCACATGGTCTTAAAGGGACAGTTCAGATTTGTGCATGAATATCCTGTCATCATTTACTCACCTTCAATGTTGCTCCAAACCATTTTCAAATCTCAAATGAAGATATTTGTAATAATCTCTTATAATATTTCAGTCAATGGCATGATTTTCAGTTTCGGGTGAACGATCCCTTTAACAGCATCCTAAGAGAAAGGCTCTGAAACAGGAGTGAGCTCACATCAGGCCTCACAATATAAATATAGTACAAGATCAATACACATCAGTTTACAGATGCTGTGTGTGCGAATGCATGATGTCTGTTGAGATCCATCTGTTCACGAGAGACTCTCACACAACATGAGTGGATGTATGGAAGTAAAATAATGACTCATGTCTTTGAAACAAAAAAGCATGCTGAATAGCACTATCTGAAAAAATAATGCATTGAATTAACAGTACTTGCATTTTAATGCCTTGAATTTCCAGGGCTTGCATCTTTAGGTCCTGCAATTTAATATAGTTGTTCGTTTAAGCTGTGAATATTTCAATTAAAAATATTTCACACAGTTTTTCATAATTAAAAAATCACTAATTCATATTCATGTTCCAGAATTCACTTCCAAAATATTAAATCGGTTAAAAAATACGATGTATAATATTCGACAGGCAAATTTCGGTCCATTTTATTTCACTTTCCAAATTCGCTTCCACAAATTCAGTGGTTAAAATTCGGCAGATAATTGTCCCTTTCACATCCGGGAGCTGCAGGAATAGCAGTAGAGCACAGAGGCATGATCTCCATCTGCTGTCAGTCGCTCACCAGCAGGTGGTGCAAGCGGCTTCTGATGAAGACCAAAGCAACAGGTGGATTAAGTAATACAGTTACAAACACTGATCTGCAGAAATTAAGCAAGCGCTAAGTAGAAGTTTTGATTATCGGGGCATGTGGAAAAGCTGATTGTGCATATGTTTATTTCAACCTCTTTGCTGTTACCAAGTAAGCAGCATTCAAAGGAGATTATAATGGTGTTTTACCCAACGCTGAATTACAGAACTAACATTACATCTAAGGAAGACACATATTGCTTTCGGTTGTTTAGTTTCCGTAACTTTGTGTCATGGCTTGTGCGTCGCTGAGCTGTAATACTGGGGATCCCCTCACGTCACACTCCAGGATTCCCCAATGACGAGTAACACTTCTCAATCAGCTAATACTGTGATATAAGACCTCAGATCTCAGAATACATTTTATTGATGATTATGCAAACTATATAGACAGTTAAGCAGATGTAAAATATGAACGAACGCTCAAGGTTTCACGCGGTTTCCCTCAGAAATCTGTTAAAGAAAAGAAAACGCATTACGTGGCTCAGCGCACTAACAGTGACAGCGATTAAAAGACAAACTCACATCTTACTGATGATGCAAACTATATACAGACAGATGAGGATATGAACGCAAGTTACGGAACAAGAAAAACTGCATGTTATATATATAAAATAATTTATTTAAAAAATAATTAATGAATGAATAAGGGGCCATTCACATATCGCGCCTAATAACGCGTGGAAAAGGCTATGCACGCCGCTTTCTCCTTCTTTCCAAAGCGCTCGGGCAGAAGCGCTCCTGAGGCTAAGCAACAGTGACGGGTTCTCTCCATGAAGAAGCGGAAATTTCAGCAAAGGATAAATGGATTTGCAGCACAAAAGAAAAAAAATCGCTTTCAGTAGCTCTGCTACTAAATTTATTTCAAAATGGCAATCCATATACAGCTATGATCAGCAGTTCCTTCATCTTGGCTGAGCTTTCAACATTGTTACGGGAAA
>NC_081803.1:23585415-23599653 GCF_963082965.1 Carassius carassius
CGACACAGAGTCGTATATTTTGCCTTCTGGAATAGCGACAGACATATTTATCCACGCATGTACAGACGGTTCTGTAGTCGACTGACTCTGATGTACATAGTCTCAGTACTGTAGGCCATACTAGCAGACTCACAGGAGATCTGTACGGATGCAGAAGAGGACGGCAATGCAGGGGATTGTGGGGCTGATGATGGTGTGTGTAAACGTACATGTGTGCTCCAATAACCTTCTGTACCCTCATCAGCCAGGAGCTTTCTCTCCTTTAACACATACTCATAACTGAATGAAGAACTTCAAACGGACCTGATGCTGCAGACGTCTGCGAGCGCGTTCGTTTGCACGAGTCTCTCTTCTGTGTTTGCTTGTTTGGTCGAACAGAAGCAGTAGATCTGAGTTTGACCACGAGACACACCAGACCAAAGAGCCGAACCCTCACATCACTAACGATTACAGCGCGTGGACCCTACCGATGTATTTCATTTCACGCAAATGTAAACGGGGCTGTCGAGTGGCTGTCGCTCTGCATTTCTAATCAAAAAACATCCGAGAGAGATGTATTGACAGATAGTTGTGTACAAAAACCTTATTATGCATCATTCATGGAACATTTTATTTCTGAAAAGATTTAGTTGGACTTTTTTTTAAGTTACTTGTTTCAGAGTTTTCAGAGAACATTCAAAAGTAACGTTCCCCTAATGTTTGCAAAATGATAAAATACAATATATTCCTATTTAATATTTGCATAATCAAGAAAAAACGTTTATGAAACATTTAAAAAAGGACATTTTCAACATTTAAAAAGCACTGAGAAATAAAATTTTCATAACTTAATGGGAACATTGGCAAAAATAAACTTCTTTTTTTCCTCTTTTTTTAAACTAGATTTAATATATTTAACATATCTGTAAACCAGATCCTGAATGTTCAGAATGACACGCTAACATGTTTCAAAGTAAACAGCAGAGCACACTGTATCCCACAATGCACTGGGATGAAGCTCTGTTTGGATCAGGCTCGCAGCAGATTGAATTATAAATACATTAATTGAGTAACTGATGAGGTGATGTGACAGCAGTGATGGCCAGTGTGACATTCTGTTGTAAATAACGTGAGTCCAGCCTCGTTTTCATTCTCGTCCAATCAAATACACGACCGCCGCTCTCCTGCTCCAACATGACCGTCCGGATCCTGTGCAAACCTGTTCCCACTTTTCACCTCAGTTTGGAGTTTATATCTCAAAATAAAAGATTTTTAACAGACTTTTGAGTTTTATATCTCAGTATTAGGACTTTATTTCTGAGAATTGCACATTTGTGTCTCATAATTCAGACATTTTTCTCCAAATTGTTTGTTTATATCTCAAAATGTGGACTCGTTTTCTCACTGTTGTGAGTTTTTCCCCTTATATTGTTAGTTTATAACTCTGAAACTGAATTTACAGTAAATCCCAAAATTCTGACTTGTTTCCCTCACAATCGTGAGTTTTTACATCCTAATTCTCATAAGTAGCTCCCTCAGTGATATTTTTCTTCTGTGGCAGAAGCAAGCTTCCACAGGCTTCTCTTGTGACGTGGATCATCTGTAACAGGGTTCAGAGGCTGATGGATGAAGAACCAGACCCGAGCTCTTTCTGAGAGAGTCCTTCAGTAATCCTCAGTAAAGACTGCGCTCCGTACGTTTGATGAAGTGCCCTTTAAAACGCCCTGCTGATATGAAGCCATTCAAACATCACATCAGATCCACCGGGACGTCGTTTCACTCCAGAAATATGAAATCAGGAATATGAACATTTTAATGTCTTCAGATCCTTCTCTAAAGCTTATTTCACAAGCCATAATATGGTGCATTATACACAGTGTTTATTCAGATTTAACACATTCATCCTGATTTTCGTGTTGATTTAGATAATTACTCTGTGTCACAAGAAGCTCATTAATAAACCATATCTAAATATTCACTGTCTGTGTGAATGAGGAAAGAATCAAATGAATCGAGTGGGTTTGATTCTTCAGCTCTTTGCTTTCTGTGTGATTTGTGTCTAATGTAACCTGATACAGCGATTATCTGATTATCTGATGCTTAACTGATTACACTGACATGATTTATTATAATCACAGAGTCTCTGACAGGAATCCAGCTCACAGAAGATTCTCTCAAGTGATGAACAAACCTTCTTCCACCAACAGTAATATAGTGTTTGTTCAGCTTTATCTGATGTTCTCGAAACGTTAGCTCAAAAACATTATTTATACATTGTTCATGTAATGTTTTTTTCTGAAACATTTTAGCTGGATGTTCATCTAATGGTTTTAAATGTTAGTTATTTCAGAACATTCAGAGAACATTCAACTCTAACATTTCCATAATGTTTGCAAAATGATCAAATGCAACGTTCCCTTAACATTAGAAAATCAATTTAACTTTTTATTAATAATATGGAAAACATCGTTAGATTACATGATTCTTAATTCCAAAATGAAATATTTGCAGATAGCAAGTTCAGATTCGTAAAACTATCTCTGAAAGTAAGGTACTTCGTGACGTCATGTCAAAGAATTGTATGTTTGGTTCATCACTCGGACCGAGTTGCGGGTGCGCGCACTCGGGAACACGCCCACCTCTCCGCGCGTGCGCGCCTTCACCCGTGTGCGGGAGCGCGCGCTCAGTGTGGAAGATGCTGCCGGTGAGTTCAGACGCGGATCGGATGCTCGGGTAAGAGTTTATGCTCAGTTCCTCTGTGTTTTTCACATCTTTAGAGTCTTCAGTGTGAGTGACTCGCTCTTTTATGTTCTGATAGTTGTCCTGTGATATGGAGACCCTGGGATCGTTCAACAAGAGAGATGCAATTAAATAAAGTAACTCATTTTAATGACTTTGGTCTCTGTGTTTATCGATATGTTGATCTGAGAGTGCAGAAATTACACCATTTGAGCTGTTCACCCGTGTTCCTGTGTTCTTCAGGTGGTTTCTGGAGGTTTGAGGCGAGTTCAGACTTCTGAAGATGTTTTCCAGCATCCTGTGAGGTCTGATGCTCTTCCTCTTCATTCATAAGTCTAGAACACTTAAATATTCTTTGGATGTTTATAAATACCCAGTTAACAAGAATATGTTCTAGGAACGTTTTGCTAACGTTCCCATAAAGTTGTTAAGACGTTTATTCTTATGTGAACGTTATTTTTTCATCTTGCAAACAGTATGGGAACGTTAGATCTGAATGTACTAAAACAAGTAGTAACATTTCAAAAACGTTAAAAGACGTTAAACCTGCAAATAAAATGTTTCAGAAATAAGTCCAGGGTTGCCAGGTCTTTGAAACAAAACCTCCATTATTTACAAATCGTGTTTTTTCCACAGATTCTCTCTCCATTAAAATAGTGTTCCCGGGAGATCAGTTCATAAACATCCGTGGACTTGGCAACCCTGAATAAAACATCCCATCAATAATGTTTTTGTGCTATCATTATTAAAAACCTGATAACTTTGAACAAAAGTTTGTTCATAATAACTTTGAGAGAACTTTGCCAGATTGTTAGCTGGGTGTCACTAGCATTGTGTGTGTGTGTGTGTGTGTGTGTGTGTGTGTGTTTCTGACGGGTCGCATCCATCCGCAGGCTGTTTCTGCCCAGGTCCAGGATGCAGGAGCATCTGTCTCATCTGGGCCGGACGGTTCTGGACAGTTTCCCCGTTCAGGCCACACTGCACTTTTACAACGATGAAGACTCCAGCTCTGAGGAGGAGGAGGAGGATGAAGCAGACACTCATTAACCTCCTCAGGTCCACACGTCTATAACATGAACTCACTAGTGAGCTGAGAGCCAAGCGTGCAGCCGTCAGGAAGCTGAACACTGTTTAGGAAACACGGCGTGTGAATGGAGATGGGAGACACGGCGGTGTGTTTCAGGAAGTGTTGTGGATCCACAGGAACAGGATCTTCACGCGAGACGAGCAGAGATCCAGCGCCATCAAACACAAACACACCTTTGATCCCAAGACGATCCTTCACGTCTGGGAACGTCTTTAAAGGGATAGTTCACCACAAATGAAAACTGTCATTTACTTGCACTCAGGATGCTCCGAAAAATGTTATATTTTGAAGAATGTTAGGAATATTTTTTTACTATGGAAGTCAATGGGGACCAATATTCTTCAAAATATCTGTTTATGTATGTGAAAGAAACTTATGCAAGTTTGTCACAACTTGAGTAAATGATGACAACTTTAATTTTATGTGAACTGTCCCTTTAAGTGTTTCATTTGTGTGTTATTGCTTTATTTCTGTTGAAATCTAAACACAAATAAAAACAAGAACGCTCAATATGCTTCCATTTATTAATAATTATAACAACTGACTTTAAGAACTGAATTTTGTTGAACTTAATTTTTGAAATTGTTTGTTAAAGTTACAGAAAATATGCTGCCATGACTTATCAGATCATTTATTACTGTGTCTATGATTTAATAAAAGCCACTGTTTTCTAAACTTTGAGAAGGTAGTATCTCTGTGGGACGACGGTGGGGTCACGGGGTCACAGGTTAAACGGTGAGTGGCCACCCGACACCCGTCTGTTTGCTCATGAGATGATGGCAGATAGTGAGATGGCGTTTCACTTCTAGTCTGAGGTCACAGAGGTCACGGTCTGACCCCAAACCACATCAGGAGTGGTGTTTGAGAAAGACTCGATGTCTTGAGCACTGGGCTTTATTAAAGCGGGTCATGGGTCAACTGACGGTCAGATCTCTGATGGATCTGATCACCTGAACCCTGAGCAAACACATCACTGCACGCCAGATCCTGGTAAAAGATGTGGTTTATTTCACTGATGGGAATCTCTCCGTCCTGATCCTCGTCCACACGCTGACTCTTGGCATTCTGATCTGAACAAATAAAGAACAAGAAATCCTTTGGCTTAACAATAACATTTCTCTAATAACAAGAACAAATCAATAATTCATGTTTGTATTTTAAAAAGGTCATTCAGTTTTTATAAAATAAAAGTAAAACAGATGATAAATTAAAGACTAGGATGCTGTTTATTTTAATACGAATAGTCAGGGACATAAAAAAATGGGCCATAGAATCTCTTTCACAATTACAAAAAGAGCAATGGTCTCCAATCAAACGCAGCGCTCTGCGGAAGCACTAGAGGGCGCCAGAGGTGACTGTGATTTCGCGGGCGAACACTGGAGGGCGGGAGTGACGTGCTCGTGATCGTGCTGCAGTTCACGCGCGAAAGAGACCAACGACAGACACCAGGAAACAATCAAACTGCACTTTGCCCCAAAACAGGTAAATAAACACAGTGAATCATATTCATAACACCTCGGGATGTCGCACTGTTAGAGCAGAGCTTAGGCGTTTGAGCGACAGCGGCGTTTCAGATAAACGTCTAACGTTAACGTTAATTATTTCAGGTAAACATCTGCGTTTAACTTCCTGGATTTCATCCGTTTCACCCGTTTAATCATTAAACTCGTTAATTCTCGTGTGTGTGTGTTTTATTGTGTTGAAAGCGAGGCCTGACTGTTCGCGAGCTCCTCAGGCGCTTCTGACGACAAACATTCACAAAAGAAGAACTCAGGAAGCTGAGGAGAACTGTGTGTGTGTGTGTGTGTGAGAGTGTGAGAGAGAGAGAGAGAGAGAGAAATTGTGTGTGCGTGTGTGTGTGTGAGAGAGAGAGAGTGAGTAAGTGAGTGTGTGTGAGAGAGAGAGAGAGAAATTGTGTGTCTGTGTGTGTGTGTGTGTGTGTGTGTGTGTGTGAGAGTGTGAGAGAGAGAGAGAGAGAGAGAGAGAAATTGTGTGTGCGTGTGTGTGTGTGAGAGAGAGAGAGTGAGTAAGTGAGTGTGTGTGAGAGAGAGAGAGAGAAATTGTGTGTCTGTGTGTGTGTGTGTGTGTGTGTGTGTGTGTGTGAGAGAGAGAGAGTGTGTGTGTGAGAGAGAGAGAGAGTAAGTAAGTGTGTGTGTGTGTGTGAGAGAGAGAGAGTGTGAGTGAGAGAGAGAGAGTGTGTGTGTGTTTGTTTATGTGTGTGTTTGTTTATGTGTGTGTGTATGTGTGTGTGTGTGTGTGCTCTTGTTTTTGTGTCATATCAGGACACAACTCTGTATAATGACATGGGTATGACACAGGTATTACAAGGAGAGGGTGACTTATGAGGACATAACCCATGTCCCCATTTCTCAAAACGCTTATAAATCATACAGAATGAGTTTTTTTGAGAAAGTAAAAATGCACAAAGTTTCCTGTGAGGGTTAGAGTTAGGTGTAGGGTTGGTGTAGGGCCATAGAATATAGTTTGTACAGTATAAAAACCATTACACCTATGGGATGAACACACTTTACACAGAAACAAACATGTGTGTGTGTGTGTGTGTGTGTGTGTGTGTGTGTGTGTGTGTGAAAGAGAAAACGCGTATGATCAGCTGCAGCATGTATGTGAGCAATGTTAGTGTCATGATTTGATGTAATAGTAGCAAACCTCTTTTGGTGTGTCTGAATAAATGTGATCTGGTCCTGGTGTTGTGTTTGTGTGGTTTCAGGATGTCAGACTCTGAAGACTCGGATCTGGAGGAAGGACAGGATGTGATGCGACACCAAACCAAGATTGTGAGTATGATTCGGCCTGTGCTGACCACTCCCATGATCCTCTGTGTCATCCCATGATCCTCTGTGTCGTCCCATGATCCTCTGTGTCCTCCCGCAGGTCTATCAGGGTCAGTTCCCGTACATCCACATCGAGCCGCCTGGTGAGTGACCACAGCTCTGTGTAGTGTTCGTGATCAGCGCTGCAGGTGATTCAGTGTAGATGTGTTTGACAGACGTCATCTACGAGCGCTGGAGCAGGATCAAGCCCGAGGTGAAGCAGCACGTGGGTCATCTGATGCATGTGTCTGTGTTCTGGTGGCCCATCCTCCTGAGACAGCAGGACAATCACCCCACCACCTTCTGGGCCATGGAGATGGGCTTCCTGGACTCCAAGTGAGTGTCTTTAGGAAAGAGTCACATCTAACCGTAGGGCTGGGCGATGAGGCCAAAAAATCATACCCCGGTATTTTTTGGCTGAAATGTGATATATGGTAATATCTTGGTGTGGGATTTTCTAATTGCAGTATATACACACACACACATTAATTGCATTTTAGTTTTGATTACCCCATTATTGCTATCTGTTATCATAAAATACACTTACATGTAGTAAGTGTCATTCATTGTCCGAAATTGATACTTTAATCAGAATTATTGTGCTCTTATTCGATCGCGTTGCATCTGTTTGGTGCGCAGCGGCGCTCATTAACTGAATATATATATATATATATATATATTAGGGCTGTGCGATTAATCGAAATCGAAATAAAATCACGATTTGAGTGTGCGCGATTTCTAAATCGCTTTATAGCACGGTTTTCCGCAGCCCCAACATCCCGCAGTATGTTATCTGACCAATCAGGATGCAGCGCGAGAACAGAGCAGACTGGGCATGTGCCTGACTCCAGGTTCACACACTCTGTCTGTGATGCGTAGACTTTTTTTTCGAGCCCATGTTAATGGAACAGAACGTTCACACAGCACGCAGTAAAAAGATGAGAACAGAAACACTTTATTGGCTGAATAACTGGTGAAGATGAGCAGAGCTCTGTCTGCAGGTAGAGATGGAGGCGGCAGAGAAGACTGGAGAGCAACGGCGCTGTTTTTGGTAAAACATGATTTTGACGACTTCATTAAGTTTTGTTTTATAGAAAACTCTTTTTAAAAGATTTTCGTTTTGTATAAATTGTATCTTAATTTTATCAATCAGTTGCCCGTATTTAATAAATAAGAAGCACATATATAGCCTAGCAGAACATGTAATAAGGCGCCGGCATGATCACTTGCATTGCATGTGAACTAAACTCAGCGTGTGCCTCAGATTTGTGAAATATAGGCTATATATTACAGAAAGCTTGAAATGTCTTCTTTTAAACGAAAATATTCAAACCAAAATAAATGGGCTACTCTCTGATGATGTAATCCATATGAAATGTGCATTTCTCTCTGGCGTTCATGGCGAGTCTGCATTGTCAACTTCATCTTTGCAGCGACACAGAAAACACCAGTTTATTATTAAACAGTAAAATGACTCCTTGCATATTATCGAACCAGCAGGCCGTTCTGTGTTGAGCGAGACCCCACGGAGCAAGCGAGCGGAGCGGGATATTCAGAACTGCGCTCTCCGCTCACGAGCTCGGATCGGAACAAACCCCAGCCTCACTGTCTGCTGACCTTGCAGAAACATACAAACAAAAATCCCTGAACACGGTTGTATTTTTATAAAAATTTTTCCATATGTCTACATTTTGTTTGACATCTTTAATTAGTGATTATTTTGACTTATGTCCGTTCTAGAGACATTTGATAAAGCTCTCGTTTTTTCTTTTGGAAACCTTTTATACTGAATGCATTTATGACTGTAAAGCATGTCTGTGTGTGTCAAAATCGTGATTAAAATCGAAATCGCAAAATTGATCAAAAAATCGTGATTTACGGTTCGGTACGTTTTAGATACAGCAAATAGAAAAAATTGGCAGATAAATTTCCTTGATTTTTAAAAATTGTTTTATTTATTAAAACTAACAAAGTATGTTTTTTTTTTTTTACATTGAACAATGATGGAGCTATTCTTTACCCATCTTCTATGGTGTTTTCTTAGCAGCATACTGTATAAAACAAAAACAGCTCCTTATAAAAAAAAAAATGAAAATGTTATATTATTGTAGTAGTTATGAACAAATACAAAGATGTAACTTTTTATATGGAACTCTATAACTCTTTATATTGAGTGTGTTTTTACTCAATTGGTTCTCTATAGGGCTAATGTTTTTTGGAACAAAGCAGGAATTACGGTCTGTCTGAAATGAGCTCGTGAAGGAATATTGTAACGGGGCTCAATTACATTAAGCATGTTCTTAAAACCTACGTTTTCCACTACAGAGTAAGGCGCTCGCTCACTCAGTACGCGCTGAAGGCTCGTTGCAAAATGGCTAATGCGTTTAACAGACCAGAAATAGAAGATCCTCTAATAACCAACAGGTCTGGTGTTTGGGTGCACTTTGGATTCCCTGTAAGCTATAATGGTGATGATAGAATGAATGGTAAATAGTAAGGTCTCATATCCGCAGCTATAACGTAAATGTAGCCTAATCGCCGTGGTGATGTCTTTTGCCCTGTTTGAATCCGTTGGAAATGTCTGTCTAAATGCTGCGGGGATAGTTTGTTGCGTGTATGTTTCTCCTTGTTTTCGTCTTTTCCCAGATACTGACACACTAAGGTGATGTCGGCGTAAATGAGTTGACATGTTTCAAGTATTCCCGCTGGTGTTTATTTTTTTGTTTTTTTGTATTCCCGCTGGTGTACCCTAGACGCGACATATCGTTGTTTTTTTATCCACCACTCTCTTGCCATCACCATTATAGCTTACAGGGAATCCAAAGTGCACCCAAACACCAGACCTGTTGGTTATTGGAGGATCTTCTATTTCTGGTCTGTTAAACGCATTGGCCATTTTGCAACGAGCCTTCAGCGTGTATTACTGAGTGAGCGAGCGCCTGACTGAGTAGCCTAACATAAACACATAAGTTGGTGTTTTTTTCTTCTTCGGGGGTGTCAGCGGCATTGCCTGGTACGTCGTTTGGGTTATTGGGCTACCTTGTTGAACGCATATCATTATATTTCACAATTTTTTATTTATTTTCCAAATATAATTAATTAGTCCAACGAACCGTTCGGTCCATAATGCGTACCGCGTACCGAACCGAAAGCCTCGTACCGAACGGTTCAATACGAATACGCGTATCGTTACACCCCTATATATATATATATACACGTGTGTGTGTGTGTGTGTGTGTGTAATGTATATGTAAACACAGTTGCATTGTCTTGATTAAATCAACGTTACCGTTACTTAATTAAAAAACATATTTTGTTAGTCCTTGGGCGATCACATGCCTGGTGATTAGTAAGAAGCAGATAATGTACCATCACTACATTTACGTGCTGAACTTAGGCTATTGAATGGATACCATTCAACATTTCTGCATGGGAAACCACCTCAGTTTAAAAGTAACTGGTTTTGATTTGTCTGTATTTCAGTGTGTCGAATGATTTGAGTCTGAAGAGGCTGAAGAAGATCGAGCTCCTGGAAAGCATTCTGGATGCCATGGAGAGAGGCGTACGTATCCGTTCTGATGAGCGTTCCCTGATCCTTCAGGTCACTCCGGTCTGATGTTGTGTCTTGTTTTGTTCAGCTGTCTGAGCCGGACATGGAGACGAAAGCCCGAGCCGTGGTGTCCCTGAGCAGATTGTTTTCCATGGTACGTAGCTGCGGTAGCTGTTTGTGTCAGGTCTGTTTTCTGACACGCTTCTCTGTCTGTCTGCAGGAGGAAGATTGTTTGGCTGAAGCCATCGGCTGGCTGCTGGCCTCCGGCGCTCCGGACATCCGTAACAAGCTGATGGATCTGGGATCAGCGGAGATCCGCTACCGGACGCTTTGCTTCATCTTCAACGAGTGTGAGTTTCATTTCCATCGATGTCCTGACGGCACGAGAGATGTAGGAAACCAAAACTGAAATGCTGAAATTCATAGCAAAATATTAGATTAAGCTCGTACAGCAGATCCGACTGATCCGGGGTCTGTGCTGTCTCACTGATGAACGTCTGATCCACAGATTCACGATATCTTCAGGTGACTTCATGCAGTAAAAAGAAGGCCATCCAGGAGCTGAAAACAGAGCCGGACCCTTGGACTTTTTCAGTGAGAGTCTTTAAGATCGAATAACACGCTTGTTTTCATATTTAACACACTGCATTCTTAGGATCAGTAACATGATTGACTGTGGATCTTACAACTAGAAAAGTGAAGAAATGAAGAACAAAGGAAATGAGCAATTTCAGAAAAGGAAATATGATCTGGCGTTGAAGTGGTACAGTAAAGCCATTAAATACCAGTAAGTGACAGGAGAAGCTCACTGCTTTAGTTCCCAGTCCACGTCAGTTTCCCATCATCTTCTTTCCTTTCTGTGTTTCAGCCCGAGCAACCACATCCTGTACGGGAACAGAGCGCTCTGCTACATTCGCTCGGAGAAATATCTGTGAGTATCAGATATTCACAATATTCAACAACGTGATTGATTGGTGACACTGATTGTGGGAACGGTTTTCAGGAAAGCACTTGGAGATGGAAAGAGAGCCATTATATTACAGCCAGACTGGGCCAAGGTGAGTGCTGATCACTGAACACATCTTCATTATCATCCTCTCTGTGTCAGACGCTGGAGAAGGTTGCACAGTTTGTAGTACGACTGGGTTGACGATATTTGAACCAATTCTCATTTTAATGAACTGATAATGATCTGTATATACAAGAACAGAACTTGCAGAGGTGGAAAGAGTACAAAAATATTCTACTCAAGTAAAAGTACCATTACATTAATGAAATTTTACTTAAGTACAAGTAAAAGTACCAGTCTAAAAATCTACTCAAGTAAAAGTAAAAAGTAGCTCATTTAAAATTTACTCAGAGTAAAAATTACTTAGTTACATTTTAACAGTGGGAGGGAGTCAAAAATGGGACAGACCAAGGGTGTCAAACTCAGTTCCTGGAGGGCCACAGTCCTGCACAGTTTAGATATAACCCTAATTAAACACACCTGATCCAGCTAATCTAATCATTTAGGTTTATTTGAAAACTACATGATATGTGTGCTGGAGCAGGGTTAGGGCTATGGTCCTCCAGGAACTGAGTTTGACACCCCTGGGATAGGTCTATTAATATCATACTAGTTGTTTTTAATTAAAGGAATCAGTTATTTAGAATAATAAAACATTTGGGCTGTTACCAGGCAAATCAGTATCAATAAACTCATCTTTTAATGCAGAGGAAATGCAGAAGATTCATTGGAAGTGGCATTTAGATGTATTACACTGTTTAGTGCAGGACAAGAATGCATTTAACCTGCAGTTACAAATGCATGAATAATGTTTTGATATACAAGACATACAATGTTGAATACTCATTTGAAATGATAAGAAATTAATTATTTAAAAAAATCAAAAGATACTTTAAATGTGAAATTAAAATGGCCAGTATGTGTCAGCAAGTCACTGTTAATAAGTGAGTCATTGCGATTGAACCGAATCATTTAAACGTTTGATTCATTCAGAAACGAAACACTGTCACGTTGCTCAGAGACGCAAAACTGTGCTTTGGTGACTGTGTTTGGAATTATTTTCTGTTGTAGAAATAGAGCTAAAAAAGGCAATATGGTGTCTAAAACACAAGTCTCTTAATTAACTTGTTTACTGAACTGTTATATATGTATGTATGTATGTATATATTCATGATGATTTTTGGAGGAAAAGACGGCCTTCTTTGTGTGAATTTGATTTAATATATGAAATTATATTAAATAAATTATAAATATGTGAATTTTCTGCCCCTATATCTTCAATTTTGTGATCATTCTGAATGCATTTTAGGAGACTGAATCACACAGTGAAAGAAAGCACTATAAATGCGCGCGCACATCATTAAAACAAAAATTATGATATTATCACAGATGATATATATAGCACACTCCTCACCACTGTCTTTTTGGCTAATTTGTGTAAAACCTCTTGCTAACATGTCAAAGCTTCATTTTAACCACCAATGCAACGATGCAATTATTTAGCTTACCTCTACATTCTTGCGAAGGGTTGATGTCTTGTCGAGATTTTATAAGCTGCTAGTTTGGTCTTCCTAGGCAAGTACAGCTTACACTGCATAATAGAGCATACATATGGCCAGGGGTTCACTTCATTTCCTTCGAGTTCAACTTCAGAATATGACGGGGTTTCGTTTTCAGCGGTGTCTGCACCACTAACGCCTGTTTTGTCCGTCTGCATCTTTCTTGTGATTTTAGCACCAGTTTGCCCTCCTGCCCATTATTTACTGACGTAGTTTCCAGGGAGCGATTTATTTTTTATTTTTTTTACTCAGTAATTAATGTGTTTTAAAATGTAGCGAAGTACAATACTTTAAACAAAATATACTTAAGTAAAAGTAAAATTACAGATTTAAAAAATTACTTTAAAAAGTATTAGTACACAAAAAAGCTACTCAATTACAGTAACGCGAGTAAATGTAATTCGTTACTTTCCACCTCTGAGAACTTGTTTATAGCACATCCCATCCAGTTTTTATTTAAAACAAAGCCTAAGCTTTCAAATTAAGTCCCGTTTTATTATGAAATTCAAACAGAAAGCATTTCTGCGCTCTACAGTTCGCTGTAGCGCTCATCTCAGCTTAATAACTGTAGAGAGGAGCATTTTCATTCATATATACACTATATTACGTATTTTTATTTAATCTGTTCTTCAGTATGTAAGGTTTGTTGGAATAAATCTGTCATATAAACATCCAAACAGTGAATATCACAACTTATTTCCATTTAATAAACGAGTAAAAATAATAATAATAATGTCAGTGAAATGTTGTTATCTCATAGTAAGCTTTTATTTTAAAATCTGTGCATTTTAAATGCTTGTTCATCAACATGAATGTAGCAGATGATTTGTTGAGCTGAAGTGGAAACCAAAGTCGTGTTCGTTCAGCTCTGGTGGAGTCACTGGAGTACGAGTCTGAATGATTTCCTGCTGGAGCTGGAGCTATGAATGACTGTGATGGCGCTGTTCTCTGGTCTTCAGGGTCACTACCGCTTCTGTGATGCTCTGTTCTATCTGGGGGAGCATCAGAGAGCTCTGAGGGCCAACCGTGTGGCTCAGGACGCCTGCGGCGCGGACCCCGAGGGACACCGAGACCTGCAGCAGCAGCACGAGCGCTTCCTGACGGAGCTGCAGGAGAGCACAGGTAACCTCTGACCCTTCAGCACACCTCCAGACACCACACACCGCTTCATTGTGTTGTGTTCCAGCAGAGATCAAGACCAAGAGAAGCCAAACCAAGAAAGCTTCTTCTAAAAGCAGGTTTGTGCTCGTTCGTGCAGTGCTGTGCTGTGCTGTGCTGTGAGGGAATGATTTAGATGTGTTTTGTGCTGCAGAGGAGATTCTTCAGGTCATCATCAGAGGTGCAGTCGTCAGCCTGAAGTCCTGGACACTTCGGTGAGATGAGACTCAAACTCTTACACCATACTGACAACAGTTTGCGTAATATTTTAGATTCGCTTTTATTTAGCGACATGCTAATCATGCTAGAAACATTTTAGTCACTTG